>NW_022111368.1:1425231-1451692 GCF_000313985.2 Echinops telfairi
ATAGGCTGAAAAGAAAGAAAAAGAAAAAAAATGCCTGTTAGTAGTCCTTCTAATATTTGCTGCCACCTTATTCAAAGGCATCAATTCTTCTTCGGTATTTTTTATTCAACGTCCAACTTTCACATGCATCAGAGGCCACAGGAAATAGCATGGCTTGGATCAGGCTCATTTCCCCCCACACTGATATGTTAGCCAGAAACTTCATTGGAAAATTGAAAAAATTAATCACCAGACCCTTCTTTCTAGTCTATATGAGTCTAGAAGCTCCCCTGAAAGAGTCCACCAGGGGCATCCTGCTGCTATTTGAAATATCAGTGGCATAACTGATGCGACTGTATCCTAGTGACACACAAGCTACCTCAGTGCAACAGGCTGACAGGAAGTGGTAGGATTTCTTACTCTGAGTGATAGTCCAAGTTAGACATGTGCATATTTTATAGTCTGTAGTGTTAATAGTTGCTAATTAGAGCTGCATTTGCAATTCTATAATGACACTCAAATCCCAATTTCTAATTCCGTTGAGTCATGTCCTAATTGACAACAGGGAAAGATAAAAGGAGGAACAGGAGAACATTTTCTTGGCTGAGACTGCTGCGAGCAAAGCTTTTCACCGGATTTCATCTTAAGTGGTAGCCTGAATATTCAAAACACCATTCATCTTTAGAAAGGAATTCATTTCAAATAATATGTACGTATTTGGTTCTTCCTCATCTGGAATAAAGTTTTTCCATGCCCTTCTGACAGCTTGTCAATGGGAAGGCATTTATCTCCACTTTATCTACCACATATCTGTCGACTTAATTTGAATTTAGTATAGAGGAAAGGAAACACATTTAGGATTTATTAATATAAAACTTCTCTTTGATGAACAGAAAAAGGGAGGATAATTCAGAATTTTAAAATTAAATATATTGGCTCTTCCAAATATCTTGTTATTCAGAATTGCTGGAATATAATTTTTCTTAGTTTCTATTTTAAAGTAAATGGTGTGTTTATCTGAAAAGCTGCCTTCAGTCCCAAATGAATATTCATACAAAATTTCTATCAGCATTGATATTAATATATAATTCAATTAAAGTAAGTAAAAAAAAACCGAAGTTGTAACTCACTGAATATAATTTTGAAAAACTGTTTCTCCTTACACCCCTCTCTGCTCCATATACAAAATCCTTAAAGTCTGTAGGGACAGCCTAGTACATATTTATGCATATCAATTTTTATTTATGGAAGGGGATTGCTCATTCCCTCAAGTGGCTGTGAAACTGTAATTTCACTTTGACATGATATAGATTGGTTTAGAGAAAACAAATTATCCTAAAATCTTTGGGAACTGAGATGATACTGTTGAAGCATGGTGACATGATAGATCAATCTAGAAGATGGTGAAGTGTATCTTTCCTGCAAGAGCTGTGCTTGTCCTGGATCATGCCTTCAAATTCAGGTCATTGATTTTTATCCACAGATTCTTTTCAACTGGCATCAAGAAATAGAATCCAAGAGTCACCATAAAACAAGAATTGGTCTATAATCTTTTAAAATATGCATTTACACAAGCCATGAAATAGAAATATTTTGTTCAGGAAAAGGTTCTTTTTAATACTGTGCTGAATGACAATGCAAAAACAAATTTTTAAGATTGCACAAATCCTTTTTATGATTTAGTGCTCTATTTAGCCTATCCTATAACATGTATTTATTGAATCATGAAGGAATACCCTCAATTTAAATGTATACTTTTTAAAATACTGAAAATTACCATGCATACAGAAAGTATCCAGATCATAAGGATGCAACTCAATGAATTTTAATGAACATGCTCCTAGAAGCAGCATTCCAATAAAAATGAAATATTAAAAGAACTATAGTAGATTCCAGTAAATCATTGGAAGTTCAGTGGTAGAATTAAATGATAGGAGCTATGAATTCAATTCCTATCAAGTGTATGCTCTGCCTAACTACTACTATCTGTGCAGGTTTCTGTTGTGCTGTGAGGTTGTACATATTTCCGTGGAGCATATAGACTGAGGATGGACTAGGAGGAAAGTCTTAGAGATCTACTTAAAATCCGCCAGAGAATCACAAGCCCAGGCTGCAAGCACCATATATATGGTCCACACTGAAGAGTACTTTGTTCAGTTGCGTAACAAGTTATCATCATTCAGACACCAGCATAAAAGCAGGCAACAATGACACTAGGCCCCACCACATTCCCTCTTGTCTCCCATCGCAAAGATAATAACTATATGTACTCCTAACACCATACATCAGATTCCCCTGTTATTAAAGCCCACACTTTAATACATTAGTTCCAGTTCAGATAATTTTGAATATAGGGTCTATATTCTCTCCCTTATCACTCATTAGCCAAAATATCAACATGAAATCAAGAAAATCAAATACTTTAAATGAGTTTTAACATGACTATATACTTTCTGATTATTGAAAACCTCTTAGAAGTTAATACTCTGACCCACAGTGAAAGTAAAGACAGTATTTTAAAGACAGCCAAATCATTTGTTTCACGTTTCCTTAGATTTGGATCCATGCTTGAAAATTAAGCGATTAAAAGATTGCATAACACCATATTTCACTGTGTAACAACTAAAAAGGAATAGGTATATACAACATATTTTTTAAAGTAGAGAAAAAGATTACTTGTAAGAATGTAAATGTAGTTGTAGAGTATTACATAATAACATATTGAAAAACTGAAGTTCTTTAGTTGAAGACATCACGTTTACTTTTCACAATAGCATTTATTCTATTTGTCTTAATCATACCCTGTGGTTTAAAATGCTTCCTAAGTTCTTACTGCAAAGTGACTATATTCAGAGAGTAAAATGACCTTTATCACTTCAAGCTATTAGTAAGAAAGGTTGACAACATTGTTTTCACTTTTATTATAAAACTAGTAAGACTTCCAGTTGAATGAAATAAGAAGTTTTTCAATGTATAATTTTTATTTTCTTTAGATCATCTGGTTAGGTAATGAATCATTATCTGGCAGGATAAGAAGGGTTGCAATATTTTTAACTCCACGACAACTAAGGAAGTCTGGAGGTGCTGCTCTGCTAACTGAAAGACGGTTGGTGAACGCACCACTCATTAGATGGGAAAGAGACGGGAGATCTCCTTCTGTAGAACTGAGAGACAAGTCAACTCTACTCTGTGAATTGGGATCAACACGACGACATCGAACAACAAGCAGCTACTGCATTCTACTCACTGTGGTGAATGCTAAGTACTCATTCCCTCGATACGGTGAGATGAACACTGCGCCCATTTTACCGCTGAAGAGAGTACAATTTAGGGAAGGAAAGCTCTATTTCCGGACCAAATTAGCATAGTTGTCACATAAAGAACCCAAATGTAAAGATATAGGATTCTAAAATTCAACTTAACTATGAGTATTTAAGACTTTGATTTAGTTCAAATACATTGGTAGAAGCATCTTTGCCTTCTTCCAAAACAGAAAAAAAGTTTAGTTTTTTCACATTGGAAATAGTAAAAACTATTAGAGTGCTTGTCCTAGTATTGCTTTATTATTATTATCAAGAAAGAATAATGAAAGGATATTTCAAGGTCTTCAAAATTATGTGCTTATACTAGAAGCAGCAACAGCATCTTTGATTTTAATAGAATTATAAATTTTTTTTTTGTATATAAGGGAGAGGTTTATACACAACAGAAATTGAACATTGAGAAAACATCCCAACCCAGACCAGTCCAAGGCCATAAGTCTGATATTAGCCCATCTGTCCGATACCAATCTATAAAAGCCTCTTCAGACTCATGAAACACATGCAATGAAGCCAAATGTAGAACTATAATAAGCCAGTGGGTAGAAAATCTTTGGATCCAGTGGCATTGTAAGCATCTTAGTGCTGGCAGGGGTCTCTCTGTGGCTTCTCCGGCTTCTACGGTCTGGTTGCATCCATGTGGCTTGTCTTCTGCAATGTCTCCCAGGAAGTAGCAGAGAGAGAGGTGTCTTCCACCTCCAAGGAGGAAGTACCAGATTACCAGATTTCCCAAAAGAAGGCCATACCCACACAGAAGTCTCATTGGCTAACTCCAGATTGACAGCCTAGACTCCACCTCTACACTCTCAATCCTTAAACTGACACCAGATTAGGTGACTAACACAGATACCATTCCTTCCTTTAGATTTGAATTTTATTATTTACAATCCTTGGATCACACAGGCTAGTGTCCTCCTTCCACGGAATTATAAATTTTTGAACCCCAATACATATCCCTGAATCGATGTTGGATGCCAGAAAAGCGTCTTCAGAACTCTTGAGATGATTCTTACAAAACTTGGCGAATCAGTGATTTCGCTATTAGAGCCTAATTGTCCAAGTTTGGCTCATGGTCCCACAAAATATTCTCTGTGTAATGTTGAGCAATTTAGGTACAGCAATTTAATTTATTCATTTGAGTCTTAGTTTGCATATTTTAAAAATATAATAAAGTAGTAATAATAGCTGTGTCATACATTTTTTATAAAGCACAAGGAAAAATAACAAGCACACAGAAAGTGGCTATAAACAAGCATATTTTCTGGTCATCAACTTTAAAAGAATTTCTATAAAGACATTAATTAAGAAGTGTAATATTTTTGAGTAATTTAACAATGGATTGTAATAAATATTGACCTATTGAATAAAAATAACATCCTCTTGATAACTTGTTTTATTGACTGTCATATCTGAAACTTAAAAGGAAAAGGAATGTGAAGCAAATATGATGCATTAAATGACAGTTTCATAAAAAATTCAAAATTGATAAATTAGTACTGCACATTATAAATTTCAAATTGTGATTTAGGAAACACATGGTTTAACACATAAATCAAAGAAGAGAGGGATAAATAAATCAGGAAAACTTAAATCTCTCCATGGCGATTTCATTTTGAGAACAATTTTGTTTTCTTAGTCCTCAAAGTAACATCTTTGCTTTCTTTTTTTTTTTTAATCATTTTATTAGGGGCACAAACAACTCCTATCACAATCCGTACATACATCAATTGTGTAAAGCACATTTGTGCATTCATTGTCCTCATCATTCTCAAACATTTCCTCTCCACTTAAGCCCCTGACATCAGCTCCTCATTTTTCCCCTCCCTCCCTATTCCCCCTCCCTCATGAACCCTTGATAATTTATAAATTATTATTATTTTGTCATATCTTACACTGTCTGACATCTCCCTTCACCCACTTTTCTGTTGTCCATCCCCAAGGGAGGAGGTTATATGTAGATCCTTGTAATTGGTTCCCCTTTCCACCCCACCCTTCCTCCACCCTCCCAGTATCACCACCCTCACCCCTGGTCCTTAAGGGATCATCCCCCTGGATTCCCTGTGTTTCCAGTTCCTATCTGTACCAGTGTACATCCTCTGGTCTAACCAGATTTGTAAGGTACAATTAGGATCATGATAGTGGGGGGATGAGGGCGGGGCTAGAAGCATTTAGGAACTAGAGGAAAGTTGTATGTTTCATCGTTGCTACACTGCACCCTGACTGGCTCATTTCCTCCTCGCAACCCTTCTGTAAGGAGATGTCTAGTGGCCTACAGATGGGTTTTGGGTCTCCACTCCGTACTCCCTCCCCCTCATTCACAATGATATGATTTTTTTGTTCTTTGATGCCTGATACCTCATCCCTTTGACACCTCGTAGTCACACAGGCTGCTGTGCTTCTTCCATGTGGGCTTTGTTGCTTTTGAGCTAGATGGCCGCTTGTTTACCTTCAAACCTTTAAGACCCAAGATGCTATATCTTTTGGAGAACAGCAATTCTTAAAAGAAAACATGAGACTGTATACATCAATTCAAAAATAAACTTTTAATGTTCAGAAAATTACTGTAGAAGATAGAAATACCAAGGAAAACAATTCATATAATCCACATATACTCATCTTAATAAATGATCATCATATGTTATTAATCACTTTTTACATACATGGACATTTTCATGAGGTGAGTGCTGTGTTGATGCACCTACTGGTGAGTAATGGTGATCTGAGCAAGGCGCCACTGGAGGTGTGTAAAGAGCGAAGTCCAAGCCACATGCTCTGTTGGGGGTGTTCTTAGGGTTCTTTTAATCTACAATAAGAATCAAGAGCATCAGCTAGCAAAAATTATCAATATTTCTAGTCCACATTAAACCAGTTAAACATAGAATTAAAATGCAAGTGTGCATGCACATACCTGGAGAAAGGAGGAGAATCATTAAGAAGATACAGATTTATATATATTTTAATCAACTTAAAAGAAAAAAAAAACCCAGCCATTTTTAACATCATTCTTTGTCTAACGAATGAGTTCCCTTATTTACAGAGAAGAAAACAGTGCTTGGCAATTTCAGTGATGTGGGGAGATTTACACAGAGCGATCAAGTAGCCCAATTGGTATAGCTCAGCATCTTTTGTTCAAAATTCTCATTTTCTTCAACTTCGCTGCACCAAGTTTTTATCACTTAAAGAATGATTTTACTTCTCTTTTCAATAAGAATATGTTCCCTAGAAGATAAAAACAATTCACTCCTATAGACAGAATAAAACTTCCCATATGGATTCAAGAGTAGATATGTATTTTTCAGTGTGCAGTTTTCAAAAGAGCATTCAGTGTTAGTAATACTCTTATATGGTCTACAATGTAGAGGAGGTGGTCTCAAATTCTGCATCAGTAATTTTAGGTCCTAAAATATGGTCAAATGATTCTGTCAATGTTCAGAAGGGAAAAGATTAGGAACCTATTATTTTAAGAATTTTTGTTCAACTATAATATGATTCTAGCATAAGAACAAGAACAATATCTTGAGATCTACCAAAATTAAGTAAAGCACTTTATATTATTTATTAGGAAATTAACTGAAATTGTATTTCAGCAAAACAAAAGAGGAAACTACACAAGAGCCTAGAATACAGTGGGTCTAATCCGGCGAAAAGTTAGAGAAAAATCCCGTGTACGTTTGAGCACATACATGTCAGTTGGCTAAGATGAAAACAACCATTCATATGTTAAGAAGAAAAAGTGTTATAATACGATAGATAGCCATCAGGAGGACTTTGTGTCTTAGCTGGGGTTGAATCATGATGATAATTCGGCTAAAAGATAGCACATTGACTGTACTTCTGCTATCATGACATACCACTTTTAATTATATTACACCCATATGTGCATTCATTGTATCTTCACAACACAAAAGGACACTTCATGTTCTAATTAGTCATGAGAATATAAATGCTCTTGTCAGAGTAGAAAATTAAGATAATCATGTGAATGTAACTGAGCCATGTGGATTCCATGTCTATGTGATTTCCTCCATGTACAGAGGGCAGAATGATAATCCCATTAAGGAGAGGATGCAAAACAAAAGATATCATTGCTGGTGTCAGATGGATCTTGGCTCAAAGCAGAGAATACCAGATAGATGCTTACTTGTATTTTATTGACTATGCCAAGGAATTCAACTGTGTAGATCATAAAATCTATGGGTAACCTTGAAAAAAATGGAAATTCCAGACCACTTGGATATGTTCTTTCAGAACTTGTGCAAAAATGGAGGCAATTGTACTAACAGAACAAGGGGAAAGTGCATGGTTTAAAATCAGGAAAGGTTTGCAAAAAGATTGTGTCCTCTCACCATACTTTCATCCACATGCTGAGCAAATAATCCAAGAAGCTGGTTTATTTGAAAAAGAACAGGGCATCAGACTTGGAGGAAGGTTTGTCAGCAATCTGTAATCTGCAGATGACACAACCTCGTTTGCTCAAAGTGAGGATGACTTGAAACACTTGTTGATACTGATCAACGATTGCAGCCTTCTCTGCGGATTACAATTAAATGTAGAAATCAAAATCCTCACAATTGCATCAATAGGTAACACCATGATGAATGGAGAAAAGGTTCAAGTTGCCAAGGGTTTTGTTGTGCTTGGATCTATAATCAACGCTCATGGAAGCAGCAGTCAAGAGATGAGATGATTTGCATTAGGTAAAACTGCTGCACAAAACCTCTTCAGAATATGGAAATGCAAGAATGTTAGTTTGAGGACTAACGTGTGCTTGGCCCAAGGCCTGACACTTTCGATTGCCTCATGTGCATGTGAGACTTGCATAATGAATAAAGGAAACTGACGGAGAATTGATGCATTTGAATTGTGGAACTGGAGAAGAATATTGAAAATCCCCATGGACTACTAAGGACAAACCAATCTATCTTGGAAGAAGTAGCGCCAGGGTGATCCGTAGAGGCAAGGATGGCAAGACTTTTTCTTACACACACTTTGCACATGTGAGGTAGGTTATATGGGGCAGTGGAGGAGAGGAAGACCCTCAAGGAGATGGGCTGTCACAATGAGTACAATGATTTTCTCGGACATCCCGGATCGGGTGTGTTTCAATCTGGTGTGAATATGGTTGCTATGGGCGGGAAAGAACACAATGGCACCTATCAGCTGCAACAAAGGGTCCCTGTGAGTTGAATGTCAATGAACTTGGTATAGACCGAAGAGACACACCAAAGAATTATCACTTCACCACAATAACGAATTATGCAATTTACTCCAGAGGTCTAAACGATGAAAAAAATCAGCAAAATTCACGTAACAACAAGTCAGTCTTCTAATTGTATGAAGATAAATAACTGTGACTTTAGTCATGATACTCTGAGGAGGACAGAATATTGCAATCTGAGCAGTATAATGACTGGTGGTGTGTCATTCAATAATTCCAATGGCATGGAATTGGAAGAAAGGGTTTGAGGAGCTATTCAAGTGTGAAGGAGACCCAAGAGACATTACAATAAAGTTCAATAGATGATCCTTTATTTGAAGAATAGTTTTATAAAAATTAAGGTATTGAATTAACATTAACTATCCTGGTGAAGTACACTATGAGAGTTGCAGTGGTTCGGTGCGAGGCTGTTTACCGCGAGGTTGGCTCATGGAACCCTCCTGTCTGGAAGCAAGATGAGGCAGCCTCTTTCTGTCAAGATTTACACCTGAGAAATTCGTTGTGGCTCTCCTCATCATGCAATACCTTACTCTATCAGCTGCATTATAGATCCAATATTTTTATAACATTATTATAAAAGTATTCTTCAAATAAAGGATCATCTATTGAATTTTATTGTAATGTCTCTTGGGTCTCCTTCACACTTGAATAGTTCCTCAAACCCTGTCCTGTGGGGTGACTGAGTCAGAATCTACACATACGCAGCAGGTTTTTAAAATTTTGTGGCGGGAGTTGGGGGGCACAAGGAGGTGGGGAGCTGGCAGGGGTTTAGTCCCTATACACTGAAGTATTAAGAAGCAGAAGGGGATTATGTCAACAGCTTGCTTTTAAATGATTTAGGTACACACAAAGGGTACAGACAAGAATGGTAAAACACGCTCAAAATTGGTGAATCTGCGAAAAAGGTGATGAAAGCTTTTTGTACTCTTTCTGGACATTTTCTGTAAGCTGGAGATTATTTCAAAATAAAAAGAAAATAGGTTTTCTGAGTGATGATTGGCATACAGCTATATTAAGTTAATGCTTATGTCTACAATTTCCTTTTTAGCTAAAATTTATCCGAGCATCCTAACTTCACACGCCAGGCTTAACCTCTCTGTCTTAATTAAATACATAGTAGGTGTCAGTGCGCCCACACAGCTCCAGTGATCTTGAGAAGTGAAAAATTCTAGGTGCTACCATTTAGGATGTTACAGTCATCAATTCCCACTGATGTGTGAAGACTTTGCATTCCTGAAGATCTTTAAGAACGCTTCAAAGGGAAATTAAACAGACCAAAGTCATTTTACCCTAATTCATACCACCCTAAACTAATGAAACAATGAACACACGGACCTTATGAAGGTTATTGTATGAGATCTTAAAATTAAGAGAATAATCATTATCTGCTTGACAGAACTCATCCTTATAATTTTGTATTTGCAATGATTATTAGAGAGATATCTTAACACAGCATTGAAAACAGCAAATGTATATTGGCTTGGAGTTTATGTAATTCTTGTTTTGTTTCGCTTCAATTTAGAGTCTTCTAAACTCTTGAGCAGAAGGCATTCAAAGCATGTAAAGGTTGCTTCATTGGCCAGGTGAAAGTTTTTGTTTTTTTTCTCTTGCTTCCTTTCTCCCTTCGTATTCACTCCCAAAGCCTTAAAATCAACAGAAGACAAATATTAATCTGCACTCCACTTAACATGTGGAACCAGCTGTGATATTAGTTTTGATGCTGCCACATGAATAAAATTTTTTTCTTCTTCTTGAGCTATAAGTGTTAATTGGTATCTTTGTATCTTGCTAATTAAGTTCTAGCAACACCTTTTCCCTCTCTTTCTTTGCACTTAATGAGCTCCCTTGTTGTTTTAATTTATAGATAATTAGTTAAAACAACAACAACAAAAACTCCTTTAGTTCTTTAGTTTCTTATGGAGTGATTTTAGAAAGTACACCTTTCATTTCAAAGATCTCTAAAAATGTATACATTACAAGCAAAAGCAAAAACTCATGAAGAAATATGCTTACTACTAGCCTGTGTGCACACTCACGCTGACAACATTATGAATGTGACTTTGAGGACACATACAGACACAATTGATTCCAAAACCCAGACAACAAACATTTTGGTATAAGCCAAACAAGGTCACATATGGTACAGCATCATGTGCATACTAGAAATCTTTTCAATATTTAAGCACAACAAACAAATGATCAGTTAAGCAACGTGTCTTTTGTATTCTAATGATCATATTATCTGCATGCTCATTTTTTCTAAAATTATTTTTTAAGTGACTGGCCGGACACAAAATCTTAGCTATTTTACAATACCAGATTTGGACAAATGACTAGTGGAAAACTAAAATCTAGACAGTAAACCAATCACTGTCTAATATACAATGCTCTCAATTCACCAACAGAGAATTGTGAGAGCAGTTTTGATTGTATACTCTTACTCCAAGGCAAACTTGTCCAAACACCTCATTGTTTAACGAGTCCAAGGTCTTAAGCAGTGATAGCTCTCATTGGTCTAATGTTGTCTGTGTGTGAAAATGGATTCCTGTACACTGTCCTATTTGGTTGACTTTTTGTAAAACTGTGTAACGATACTGCAACACACAAATTTCTTTGTATGGCCTAAAGCAATCAGTTGCCTATCAGATCCTGGTTGTACATATGATTTCTTTGGCTGATTTTCCAAAGTAGAACTCCATACATTTCTTCCTGGCCTATTTCAGTCTGACAGCTCCACTGACACGTTCATTATCATATCCACACATGAGTCTTCACTGATGGATGACACTGGTATTGACTTTCTTAGGAGGTACATAGTTTGGAAAACTATATCCCTGAACCCCCAATGTCCTGTAAAAGTTGTCAAGAAAAGCAATGATAATTTTTAAGGTGAAATAAATATCTAAAATTTAAAATATCAAAGTATTAATAAAGGAAAACAGGGAGAAATCCAATCGACATTGAAAATGCATTTAGTGAACAATAAAAGGTACCTGTGAGCTGAAAATCATAATAGTATGCAATCCTTCATCTTTTCTTTGATAGACATGATGACAGAAATGATTACCTGTTCTGTCCCAGTTTTGCGTGTTATTGAGCTTCCCAGCTGGGATTAACACATTTTAATAAGAAACCTTAAAATGACAATAAGTAATCCCCCAGGAGATGATGCTGTCAATGCTTCCTAAAGGAACAGTAGTAATATTTTCAAGCTGCCTAAATTACATCAATACTTTGCTTTTGGATAGAAACAAGATTATAGAATGATAGTAAGCTTGAGAGCAAGATCAGCTAGTCTCTGTTTGATCCTTTGGTGCAATAATTGGAGAAATATTCTATTCCCAGTATCATTCATAGCTCAGAAGTTGGATTTGAGAGTTTTTCCTCTCCTGTTTTCAATAGTCATAAAAAAAATTCAGGTAATTGATATGGAAAAAGAAGTCTCCATTTCTCCTCATTCTGCTGTGCTCCACATGCTTGATTCAATCTCCTAAGACTGCTAAAAGGACGCAGAGGACTTCAGATATGCAATGGGAGAGATGGAGAGAGCATGCTTGTGAGAAGATTGTTTGCAGAATAGTTCCTTTCCATGTGTGGATTTGGCCTTTGAAGCAAAGAATTACAACAGGAAATTAGGAATAGGCTGGTGCAAGCTCATAAACAAGTACAAAATTGTGTCAGCGCACCAAAATATTTTACTAGACTACCCTTCCCCTAGGAGGCTCACAGGTGGTATAATAAATGGAATCAACAATCCTTCCTACATGTCTAGCATATATGGTTATTTTGGCTCAGTAGACCACTAGGTATTTGTAAGCTAGGGCATAAATACAGACACTAGTTGAATATTTATGTACAGCTTCAGAATCTACCTTCATTAATTTGCCCACATATGGGAGAATATGGCTATAGGGGAATGAGAAATATTTACTCTGGGAGCCCTTAATGTAATACATTAAATATCAACATGCTTTTGGTGCGGGAGGTCCTGGGACTCTTGGTAGGTGTTGGGTCCCTAATGGCCCTTTATCATTTTCTCTTTCCCTACAGCAGAATATAAAACTGAAAAGCTGCCTTTAAAATATAGAAAATTATGATACTACCAGACTCATCCCATAAAAATATTCCCTAAGTTTTTATCCAGACATCATATTTTTTATTGGCTAACTTGTAGTGAGTCCTCCTCAGAGCCCAACTAAACATGATACTAAACATTATTTTGCCTCCATAGAATAACATCATAAGAATTCTCTTTATTTCACTGCACGATGTAATTAATTAGCTATTGAATTTATGCTGTCGTTAGGGAGGCATTGTTACCATTCTTTTAGGAAGAAAACATAGACTAACATAAAAATTCACACTAAAAAGACTATTATTTATGTGCACCTTCTCCTATTAGATTTGGAAAGATATACAGAAAATGGTGTCAATATCAAAGAATAAATGCTGCAAGAAAAAGTTGTGACAAAACCATCTGATTCTTTACTATAATTTTTTCTCATTTACTGAGTAAACTCTGTAGAGATTTGTGCAGTTTGTTTTTTGGTGCCAACATGGCTCCCATAGGAACAACCTGGCCTCACACAATGTCATCCGTCTTCCTTACACCCACTGCCATTGATGAAATACTTCCTTACGCCCACTGCCAGTGTCGAACTGCTTCTTTGAGCTTCAGAGACGAGAAAACTTTATGGGAGTGAACAGGCAAATTCATCTTTCTCCCACAGAGTATTGGTGGGTTTGAACTAACAATCTTGAGGTTAGCAGCAATTTACAAGAGTAAACAATTTTAAAGTACTTTCCTAAAATATTCCTTCCACTTTGCATATCTCAGGGTATCTAACAATTCTGAGATGTTGTTCACAGCATTTTTATTTTCTTAACTCACTCAGCTTTCTTTGATCAAAAGTGACAGTTGTTGAATAATGTAGCACATTTTCCCTGGATTCTTCAGTCTTGCAGGAAGAAAAGGTCGAGTTTTCACGATGGCAAGTATCAAAGGGTAAAGAAATAAAGAAGCATCTCAAGCTCCTTACATATGAATAGGCAAACTGAAACAATCAAACAAAAAACGGCAAAATAAACAAACAACCCCCCAAACTCCCTATTATGGAGTTGTTTCTGCCTCACGTAGACGCTATGGAAAAGAAAAGTAGAGTAGAAGAGAATTACACTAGACTCAAAGCGACCCAAAAGAATGGCCTTTGTGAGGGTTCTGTAAATCTTTGTGGACATAGAAAATCTCACCATTCTCCTGCAGAGTGCCTGGTGGTTTGGAACTGCTGACACTGAGGTTAGCAGCCTTATATGTAAAACTACTATGCCACCAAGACTACAACGGGCACGCTTGGGATCATAACATTCTGTTTCTGACCAAAAATTCAGAAGTGGTTGAATGCAATGGCTTGCTACACCACGGTAGTCGTCTGCCAGTTTGCTGTACTGTCAGTAACTTGTGTGTTGCTCGAAGCGATGTCATTGGTATTTCAAAAGCCAGCTGGCTTCATTGGATCTTTCAGACTAAGAACAGGTCACAAAGAAGGACTTGGCCCCACTCAACTTGAAAGAAGGACCCACAGAAAACCGTATGTGTCTCTTCGAATAGTGTCAGATAAACAACGGAAGCAGAATGTGGTCAGAGAGTACCAGAGGCTCGGTCCTTTGGGATCTTCATTTGATGGTGGAGTGTGACTCAAGGTAATAAAGAAGAATGTTAAAATCTGCTTGGAACTTGGGAAACAGGAATCTAGGAGAATTGGAAGTTGTCAAAAATAAAATTAAATGCGTAAAGATGAATACCCTAGGTATAAATGAGCTGAAATGAACTGGTATTGGCCATTTTGAAACAGAAAATCATATGTTGGAAAACCACGGTCAAGGAGAATGGCAAGGCATTCACTGTCAAGGACCTTGCAAAATCCATCATGAAGTAAAATACTGTCTGTGATAGGATTATATTTACCCACCATGAAGGAAATCCAATCAATACAATGATTATTCAAATATATGCCCTGACCTCAAAAGATAGTGATAAAGAAATTGATGAACTCTACCAAAAAAAAATTCAGTAGGAAATTAACCAAATATTCAATCAAGATAATTCATAATTATTGGCTATTGGGATGCAAAATTCAGAAACAAGGAGGAAGGAACAGTGGTTGGAAAATATGATCTTGGTAACAGAAACGAAGGTGGAGATCACATGATAGAATGTTTCAAACTCAATGACTTGTGCATAGCTAATACCTTTTTGCAACAACACAAAGGGTAACCATACCCATAGACTTCCTTGAATGAAACACACAGAAATCAAATGAACGACATCGTGGGAAGACATGATGGAGAAGCTCACTATTGGCAGCTAAAACAAGGCCAAGGTTTGAGTGTGAGACAGACCATCCATTGCTCATATGTAAGTTCATGATAACCTGAAGAGAATTAAAACAAATCCACAAAAGCCAAAATCTATCTGTCCCACCCGAATTTTCAGTACCTCGCAAGAACAGATTTGATGCATTGAATACTAAAGACGGAAGATACGACGGACTTTGAAAGGACACCAAGACCATTATTCTTGGAGAAAGCAAAAGGTCATTAAAAAGTCAGGAAAGACAGTCAAGAGCAAAGTGGATGTCAGAAAAGGCCTGAAACTTGCTCCCAAGAGTAGAATAGCTATAGTAAATGGAAGAAAGGATGCAAAGAGCTGAATAGAAAAACTCAAAGGGCAGCTAGAGAAGAAAAAGCCAAATATAATACATAATTCAAAAGGAAAGAACGCACTCGCATATCTGAAAGTGAAGGGACTCAGGAAAACCTTCTGGTCCCTAATTACAATCTTGAAATATTCTGTGGGACAAACATGGCAGGAAGCAGAAAGCCTCAAGAGAAGATGGAAAGAATACACAGTCACTGTACCAAAAAGAACTGGTCAACAAACCACCATTTCAGGAGGCAGCCCGAGAGCAAAACCAACGGTGCTAAAGGAAGGATTTCAAGATGCACTGAAAGCTCCAGAAGTTAACAGAAAACCAATTGAAAATTTTCAGCAAGCTGATGAAACACTGGACACATTCAATCATTTATTCCAAAAAAATTAAAAGACAGCTACCTGACGAACTGATTGAAAGAGATCCATATTTGTGCCCATTCCAAAAAACAAGATGACCCAACAGAATGCTCACACTACAGTATCAATATCAGTGATATTTCAAGCAAGTAAATATCAATATCAGTGATATTTCAAGCAAGTAAAATTTTTTCTGAATTCCACTCTACAACAGTTGCTGTGAATGTAGTGGAATAAAAATAAAATGGAAGCACATCAGTTTTCCACATGTGAGTGTTAGATGTTAGGTCACCTAGACGTAACTGGGTAAAGGTAAGGGTGAGGCACAAGCTATTAATCAGGTCAGAGCCTGGTGACACATACTTTGGGGTGTGGCCTTTTGTATATGAGAGACCCTGAGCAGAGTCAAATAATCTCTTGTCCCTTCTGTTAAGATAAGCTTCCAACATCCACTTTGTCAACATCCTATTGTGTTGCCCGGTGATCCCAGGAGTCGTCAGTGGATTGCATACCTGGGATACATTCAGCTGACCTCTGATTCGGTTGCTTCTGCATCCACAAGCCTGCGACTTCTCCACTAGTTTTCTTGCTTCCTGATCATCAGCTTCACTGGCTACACAAGTCAGAAGAAGGCGCCAGCTAAATCTGACCTATGAATTTGACCCTGAATACACTCGCCTACATCTACAACAGTGTAATCCATTTGTGATAGCTGACTTTTTCTATGAATGTAGCATATAGGTATCACTGGTTTTCTTATCTAAAGGACCCAACCTAACACAGGTAGCATTGCTATAGCTCAGAATGAGGGGTTTTTAAAGGAAAAAAAAAGAGTAAACCAGTCCCAAATTAAAAATAGAAGGCAGATTGTAGTTATGCATTATAATTAGTTTCCTGAAAGACAGAAAAGTTGAGCAAACATAAATATACATCTTGATCAAATATCCATGGGATATGACTATGCTGTGGCAGGTAGAGAGTTATGGCAATTATGAAAGAAATTAGAATTTATATTAATTTAGATGTTTTGTTACAGCTAACATACTTACCAATAAACTCACAAAGTGTTTATTTTCTCACGGAAAATGAATTAAGGCAGTCCAAGGTCTTTTGTTTTCTTATTTCCTTTCCTGTGCTTTTGATGCCACCAATGATCTCTCAATTAGTCATACTGAGGTGTTTTTTGTGTTGCTGTGATACTAGAAACTACATCACTGATATTTCAAATACCAGCAGGATCACTCACAGTGAACATGTCTCAACAGAGCTTTCGGAGTAAAAATAGACAACAAAGAAAATATGCTGTCTACTCCAGAGGAATTCACAACTGAAACCCTTGTGAAGAGCAGCAGAGCACTGTCAGATACTGAGAACCTCAGGGATATCAGCAGAACAATGGCAGAGAGAATGACAGAAGATGAGCCCCTCAAGGTGTAATACACTCAAAATGTACTGAAGAAGAGCTGCCCTCTCAGGGTACACATGTTAGTCCGGGTAGACGACAGAAACAAATTCATAGACAAATTCATGTGTGTATAAGAAAGAGCTTTATATAGAAGAGAAATTGAATATTCAGAAAACATCTTAGCCCAGTCTAGATGAAGTCCCTAAATCCGATATTAGCCCATATGTCCAATACCAATCTATAAAGTCCTCTTCAGACTCACATAATACATGCAATGATGCCAAATGCAGGAAGATCACAGCCAGTATGTGGATCCAGGGGTGCTGTAAATATCTCAGCGCTGGCAGAGGTCTCCATGTGGCATCAGGGCACTAATGTAGTTCCATGTGCTTGTCAGTAGAGCATCTCCAGGAAGTGAACAGAGAAAGATAGGTGTCTTGTGCCTCCAAGGAGGAAGTACAGGAGTTCCTAGAATTTTCAGGAGAAGGCCATGCCCACACAGAGGTCTCATTGGTTATATCTTAATTTATATGTCAGACTCTACCTCTTCACTCATAATCCTCTCAAATTGACACCAGATTATATAACTACTACAATACAGTTGATCATAATGACATGGATGGAGTAAAGTTTTGGGAGTAAAGACTTCAAGACCTTCATTTGCTGATGGGCAAGACTCAGAATGAGATGAACAGCTGAAAGCACCTATTAATAACTGGAACTTGGAATTTACAAGTATGGATCTAGAAGAATTGCAAGTCCCTCAACCTAAACTAGATCACATAAATTTAGATAGCATAGGCATTCGTGAGCTGGCATTGGCCATTTTGAATCAGGTAATCATATGGTTCACTAAGCCAGGTATAACAGATTCAAGAGAAATTATGTCATTTATTGATAGAAATGATAGGAAATAATTTTTACATTTTTGCAAAGTTCCATAACAAATTCTTGAAATTTTCAATATATTTATATATGCATTTTAACACAAAGACATTCATCTTTTATGCTAACACACCTCCAATGGATTCAATCTGGAATGAAATTTAAATTTGATTACGTTACTAAAAATTAGCTAGTCACTGAGAAACCCTAAAACATTCTCCATGATTGATTAAATACTATTTTAAATGACATAACAACTGATATCCTAGGCCTTAGTGTACTGAAAGGTGTAAGCTCCACCCCCATATCCAGATGGGTCCTTAGTGGCAGTTGTATCATTGAGGGGTAAATTAAAGAGACATGAGACAAGGTATGCAAGCGTTCCCTTCTTCCAAGACTACTGGAACCAGAATGATGGAATAATGTATTCTCTCGGAGCCTTTTATAGTCTTGGGCATGCAGCCAAGGGAAGCTCATACACAACCTATCATGAGGGAGATGGCCAGGGATATAAGCATAATAGGAAGGGAAGGTACTAGAGGCATACATGTGATGGGAAGGTACACATGTAACAAGATGGGCAGATTTTAGGCCAATGGTGGCCTAACATTGGTTGTTTCGGAGCTGACTTGACCTTGGGTGCCCCGGGGCTCTTCTCCAGGGGAACAATCTATGATCCTTATTAGAAGGAAGTGGACCCTACTTAGGGTGGGACAGACAATAGGGTCTGATTGCCCTCAATGGCAGACAACCTTCAGGCAAGTAGCCTTCAAGCAGTTGACCTTCAAGCTTATATAGTAGTGATCATGTGCTTACAAGCATCTTAAGATTGGCATTATTACAGGGGACATCGTGGGGAATAACCTTTACTTAGGAGAATGTGAGTGGGACTCATTTCCAACCCACAAACACCAAGGTTATCTTCCCTGAGAGCTCCAGCCTCCCAGAATCTTTAATGTATGAACGTAGAGAATTTGTCTGTGTACACTCTTTTCCCAGTTCTGTTTCCCACAGAAGTGTATTGATATTGACCATTTTGCATCAGACACTTTAATTCAAACATATTCTGATGGGAATGACAAATTCATGAGGAATGGCTTCGATTTCATCATCAAAAATGATGTTTCACAATCTATCATGAAGTACAATGCTATCTGTGATAGGATGACATCTATCCTGGCAATCGAGTCAATACAATTATTACTAAAATATATTCCCCAAACACTAAAACTGGAGATGAAGAAATTGAAGAATTTTATTAATATTTTCAGGCTGAAATTGATCAAACATGCAATCAAGGTACATTGATATTATTAATGATTATAATTGGAAATTAGGAAATAAAGAAGAAAGAACAGTAGTTGGGAAATACAGCTTTAGAGATAAAAACAACGTTAAAGATCATAGGGAAAATTTTTACAAGACTAATGATTTCTTCTTCAATATCTTGTTCTGGCATCACAAACAACATGATACATTTGGTCTTCTCAAGATCAAATAAATAGAAATAAAATACTCCATATTTGTAAAGATATGGTTTTGTTTGTTTGTTTTTGTTGTTGACTTCCATGGTTTTATTATTTTTTTTAACATTTTATTAGGGGCTCGTACAACTGTTATTGCAATCCATACACACATCAATTGTGTAAAGCACATTGAAGGGAGGGGGAGCGGGGAGGGAGGGGAAAAATGAGGACTAATGTCAGGGGTTTAAGTGGAGAGAAAATGTTTTGAGAATGATGTACAAATGCGCTTGTAAAGATACGTTGATGAAGCTCTAAAATCAGCAGCAAAACCCAGGCCAGCCACCTGGAGCAGACCATCAATTTCTCAATACGTAGTTCAGGTTGAAGCTGAAGAAAATTAAACCAAGTCTGCCATAGCCAGGACTGGACAGTGTTTCACTATGTTGTACGTATATAGGGTCTCTAGAAATTTCTATTGAACAACACTTGCTTACTGTTGCAAATATCAACATATCTTGTGATTAGGTAGAAACAGATGAAAAGTCAAATAGTTCCATCAGTCAAAAGCTATTAAAAACTGGCAATATCATCTTGTTCAACTAGTAACAGGAAGTAACATGCCATTTCTCTTTTATCCTCTACTATTTCTAAGAGCCAATTTGAAGTCTTCTGTCATTCACAAAACTCAGTAATCATTTGCTTAATAAATGTAGTCAGAATTTATTATTCAATTATCTACTTTATATAGCTGTGCACTACTTAATGTATTTGGTGACTTTATTATAAGAGTGAATCTGTTTATTCTGACAATCTGTTTAGTATTATGCATCAATGGAAGATCAGTTTATTATGTTGGAAGAGTGAGAACTAACATGTATAATAAACACCAATGGAGCACCTTAAGTGCAGTAGTCATGTGCTTCCTTGTTTGAAGGGAGGAGTCACACTATCAGAAAAAGATGTGGTCGTCCCCTTCAAAGAGATTGACAGCATTGGAAATGCAATTTGACTGTTGTATCCACGGTCTAAAACAGGGTTACTATGACTTGTAACGGACTCAGTGGCAATCATTGTAATAGGTTTGCAAGCTTTGCTAATCACAGCAGTAACCTTTTTGTAGTAGCCCCAAAGAAAAACAATAACAACACATGTTGCATCAGGCAAGAGCCATTTCCTATGCCTAGGTCAGTCTGGCTTCACTCTTAATTTTAGGGAATGGAGACAGTCCCTGCAGAGTAAGTGTCCAGGGACCTTTTGAAGTAGAATTGCAGCCATGACCACTTTGAGAATCCGTATTTGTCATGTTTCTGGCCATTGTGAATAGCTCTTGTTACTTACAATTCTTACTCTGGAGCAGCAGAGTAAAATTCACTAACTCTTCTAATTTACAAAGAAAAATACATTTTAGTAGAACATGCCACCAGCATGGAGACCCAGAGCAAGGCAGGATGTCCTGATGAGTCTCATTTCGAATCAGAACGCAAAAAGGTTACACACTTTTCACTTTGCAGCTCACACTTTAGGGAGCCAAGTTTCAGGATAATTATGGGAAACAATTGTAGACGCTGAACAAGCAGAAAGAATAAGGATCTTTGAAGGCTTAGTCTCAGGATGTCTCTTTGACTGACCAGATAGCAGGGGATATCATTTTGGTCACCAACAGTCAGACAAATAAGAGAAGATTCTCAGAAGTATCTGGCCCTTCCAGATGACATGTGCATCTACCCTGTTTGCCTCTGAGATTTGGAGCAAGTTATAAAAATTCCCCAGAGACCGAGATGTGCAACAAGAAAACCATATCAGAATGTAGGTGACCTACTAACAGAATGAATCTAGGCTCCCCTCTAGAGTGTGCACTGCCATATATTAGGTTAATCGAGGCATCTAAGACTCTATTCTGGACCTCTAGTTATTTCTACTGGGGGAGGGGGGGCGGGAGTCACTCTAGGACCTAAACATAGAACTCACATGAAGAAAACTTAATAAATAAACAAAAATTGAGACAGACCATATTTTGGTATTGTCCTTTGTGTACTTCAAGAAACCACATCTGATTATATACTCTATAACTGTAAGTTATATGAGTCAAGGTAATATATTTGCTGTAGAAATAAAGTTGAATTGGCTTTTTTTTTCACACTTTTACCTGAAAGCATTCTAATTGACTTTTGATCATTGGCAAATTCTATAATTGCTATTGATTAGGATTTCTACTTACAATGCTAAGTGAGTACATCTCTTGGTCTCGCCTAATTCGGCATGTGAGTATGAACTTTGTGATACTTCAAATTTTGTGTCAATGTGGCTGAGCCAGGATTCTCAGTGGTCTGGAAGTTAAACAGGAGTGAGGAAGTTAAAAAGGAGTAATCTCTCCAGATGAGATCTAACATAATAAAGTCATCTTCATGATGAAATCTGCTATCAGCAGCCAACTTACTGAACAGAAGTTTCCTTGGGGGCATGGACTGCTTTTAATATAAGGAAATTCTGTGGAAAATCTTGCTTGCTTTTTACTTGATCTGTATACTGCATTTGGCTTGTCCTGTGGCCTCTGATTCTTTGACTTGAACCAGGGGCTGGATATATTTCCTGCCAGTTCTAGAAGTCATCAGAAGTCTACCACTTTACCTACCAACCATAGAATCCATCACCTCTGCAGCCAGAAGCCTCCTACCTGAACTGCTGATTTTGGGTACACCTATGTGAGCCATGTTTTTTTATGATAAGCTTATATACATTTCACTGGCTTTTCTTCTCTGAAAAATCCAGCCTAAGAGTTTCTATCTGGACTGTGTTCCCTACTACACATTAACTATTGCTCAGCAGCTATTTTTCTCCTGATTTTAATGAAGTAATCTGTAAAGTTCAATAATAGTGGATTAAAACAATGTAAATCAAATGCTAATAGACAACAGTAACATTTTAATGTTCTAAAATTATAAATATATATTATCCTATCCTTTGGATGATACCCTCCTTCATTGTCTCTCTTATAGAAACACACACACATATATATCTTTCTATAATATATATCTTTCAATAATATATATGTTTCTATAATATATATGTATATATTCTGTATATATTTTCCCTTATTACCTGAAATGTGTCCAAAGGATATAAATAAATGGGGAAATATATTAACTTCAGAATGTAAATATCTGCCTCTTTTCTATTGCAGGAAAGCACGGTGGGGCTTTGGGGATAGGGACTATGTAAATGTAAAAGTGGCCTGAAATGAAACTAGCTTGGAGCTCTCCCAAAGAGCAAAGCTATTAACCCTGGGGTTCTGGTCAAATTCTAGCTCAGACGAGTTTGCCATGCAGATTTAAATCAGCACCATTTCATTTGAAAGCAGCACGTCTCAGAGAGAGCTCATTCTCTCATGCAGTGCTCCTGTGCCCTATTGCTATTTGACATTTAATGTGCTCCAACATACCAAAGGCAGAGTATTCATCAACACACTATACATAGCAGAGATGCAGCCTCTAGGCAAGGGGCTTCTTCTATTCGTACCCGTGACCGTGAACTGATGCCTGAAACCCACAGAACATGTGTGTGTGGGACTAAGGGATTTCGGATATCGTTTTAAATTGACTCCATGTCTCTTATAGCTTCATCTAAGTGGCAAATAAAAGTTGCAGAAAATGAGCTGAATTTAGTAGAATATACCAGAGTGTGTTAGGAAATAAGTTAGTTAACTAGTTATGCTTCAATGTTTATAAATAATTCCTTTGGACTCAAATGCTAAAGCAATTGTTTTGGGAATGGCTGCAATCTACAGTGCAACTTTGAATATAATTTTGAATATTGATATAAATGCAGACACCATTTGAGTTCTTCATGTTACTCTGGCAAGGAAACTTGTCATTGATAAGTTCAAGGAATCGCAGTTAAGTCTTCAAAAGGATGCTGTTGAAAGGATGTTACAAATCTCAGACAAGCCCGAGGAAGGACAGTTGACCCTCAGGTTTACACAAAACCTGAAGAACTTGCCTCAGACTGACCTTAATGCCATCTTTTATCTAATTTAAGCTATCTCTGGGATCCTGGTGAATATGGCACTGGGTCGCACACAACTAGGTATCAGCCCAACCGTCACATAGTTTGCTAATCGAAAATGCAGAACAATCTGTAATCTTTTAAAACTCTTTTAAATCTTTTAAAACTCCTCGTTACGTCTTTCAAGCATGGTTCTCCTGGTGAGACATGTGGCCAAGGGAGACAGTCCTGGAGCCTCGGGCTTGGTAAAGTAGAGGGTAATAAAACAGAGAAGAAGACCCTGATGGAAGGTGTTGACACAGTGGTAACAATAACTTATGCAAGCATAGCAACAATTGTGAGGCTGGTGTAGGATGAATCCATGTTTCATTCTGTTGCTTAGAGGGTTGTTATGTTTCGGAACGCACTCCATAGCACCTATCAACAATATCAGAGCCTAGTAAATGTTCTAATGGATCTGTCAGTGGTTTTATTTTTTTAAAATTATGCATGAAAAAGTATTCACTGCCATCAAATCATCTTTAACTCATAAGGACCTTATACAGGGTTTCTGAGGCTGTAAATCTCTGTGAGAGCAGGCAGCATCAGCTTTCTTCCATAGTGGTTGGTTTGAACGACTGACTTGCAGTAAGCCTTCAGTGGTTACTTGAAAGTGCCTCCAGGGCACCGTAACTATATACTATATATTATGACAGGTAGTGATGAACTAGATACGATATAGTAGGACAATTACTTGACTGGCTGATATTATACACAAAAGATATCTAACTCTTCAGGTTTACATACAAATTCACTTAATGACAGATTTATGAAAATAATATAGTAGGAACAGTTACATGCACACCCATGTTCATCGCAGTACTACTGTATTCATAATAACAAAAGATGGAAACCACTTAATACCCATTAGTGGAAGAATGGATGAATAAACTTTGATACGTACATGCAATGGAATACTATGCATCGGTCAAAAATGATACACTGTGAAGTACCTTATGACACGGGTGAACTTGGAGGACTTTATGCTGAGGAGAGTTAGTTAATCCCCCAAAGGCAAATAGTGATAGAGAACCCTGATGTTAATAACAGAACAAAACAAAAACCCAAAGAAACAGTTTTCATACCAAAAAAATGAATACACAAATAAGAGGAAAATTAAATAAATAAAACAGACTTTGATGGCTGCAGAATTTGATGGTTAGCAGGAATGTGCTGGGAAGGAAAGGAAGAGGAACAATGCACTACAGGATAGGCAGGTGTCAACATTGGTGAAGGCAAGGATAAGGAACACCAAGAAAGTTGGGGTGAAACAAAGTACGTCATTGGGCGTTTCAATAAGTTGTTTATTGAATGCAATAAATTATTAAATGCAAAAAATGATAACCTGATATACAAACTCCTACCTATAAAAGAGAGGCAGATTTAGAAACAGAACTCATTTGTAATTGAAAATCGCCTGTAAATCATAAGGTGTTTGCATAAAATCCAAATCACACTTGTCCTAGCTTACAGAATTTACATGGACATGAAACAACACATGTGGCAATGTTTAATTGCAGTATGACCATTCTCGTTTATATGTCTTTTTGAATATATATTTTTATATATCTATATCTCCTTTTATGAACCAATAACAGAATTTAGTAATGTGACAGAGATAGTGTGGTTCAGAGGAAGCTTCAAAAGGCTTGTGGAAAAAATAGGATGGAAGGCAATGATGATTTTCTATGAATTTTTTTATAACCCTTGTATAGGCAATATATTATATTTTATATTAAAAAGTGTTCAAACTTATATATTAAAATAGAATCAAGCCACTTTATGCTTAAATGCTTACAGAAAAGCTAAGTTCTGAGTAATTCCTTACTCTAGATGGGGATTCAAAAGTTTGTGATAAAATTCCACTTAAGCTTAACTTCCACTTTCCCACTAACATGTTGCAGCTTCCTCATAGAATGAAGAATATGTGGAACATAAGCAATGCATGCTGTTGCTCTCTTTAAGTCTTCCTAACTACTGGCTACTTACTGGAAGGTTGGTCATTTGAAAATCCCAGTGGCTCCACAGAAGGAAAGACTGACCGTCTGCCTGTATCAAAGTCACAGCCCGGGAAACCCTACTTTGTCACATGGTTTCACTACATGTTCAAATCAACTCACCAGCACAAAGGAACAACAAAGAGAAACTTCAAAATAAATAATCAAATCAAACTTCAGCTTTCTTTCAGAAATATTACTTTATGGGGTAGGATGAATATGTTTTCTAACATAATTTGTAAAAGAATATCAATGTGATATGTTCATGATGAACTACATCATTTATATTTATAGCCCTATATAAATTGTACAACACTTTACAAACAGGATAGAGAATAGGTCATGAGCATGCCTTGAGTCACTTATAAACCCAGTTAACAAAAATGTAGGAGACAAGAAGGAGTCTGTGATAGCAATGCATTGACCTGCCACCAATGTTTTATGACAGTGTTTGTTATCTGTCATAGCCATATGTCAGTAGACTCGGCTGGTCCTGGCACTGTATATATGCTATGGGATTCCCTCATACAGGATGATTATCTTTGTTTATATCTTGTTTAAGATTAATAAGAGCATCTATGAAATATGAAGTCTTTTTAATCCTCTTTTACACTAACTTCATTCTATTTCTTTCACACATATAAAAGATATGTCCAAGATTAATTAGAAAATAAAGCTGATAAAGGATGAAGTAAAATAAAACAAAACAAGCAAACTCACTGTGAGTCGATTCCCACCATAGCGACCCCAAAGGACAGAGTAGTACTGCTTCTTTGGGTTTCTGAGGCTGTAAATCTTCAGGAGAGGAACAAATCTCCTCTTTCTCCCACAGAGGAGCAGGTGGTTTCAAACTTCTTGCCGTGAATAAGCAGCCAAACTCATAACCTACTATGGCAGCAGGGATCCTAAAAAGATGTGGTAGTGAGGTAGTTAGTTTATTGTGCCAACCTGGCTGATAAACACATTTGGAGTTAATTGAAGGGTGGAGGGATAAATGGCTCAGTGAGCTTCCCCTTTCTAGTTCTTGGGTCTCTTGCTTTGTGATGGTCGGACCAGGGTGCAGCTGCCTTAGCCATTTCCC
>NW_022111368.1:1453624-1490266 GCF_000313985.2 Echinops telfairi
GCTTGTTGTTCCCTTGTCCCTGGGTTTGTTATCCCCTCTTCTTCCCTTCCCCCCGGCACTTAACCTTTTTATAAAACTCTCTCTTATATATGAATTTCTGTGGTTTGTTTCTCTAAATTATCCAGACTAACACAGGTAGGATGCAAGAAAAGAAGAGAGAGAGACAGAGACAGAGAACAAATGGCAAACATCACAGCTTGAGAACCAGCAGAATCTATGGGACCTATAAATTAGGAGAATAAAAAGATACTATATTTTGCTATCAATTTACTGCCAATGACCTTGAGAGCAATGTGGCAGAGGAAAAAGATAAACATTAGTATAAAGTGTCTATTTAAGGATTGAAAGGCAGGTAATTAGAAATAAAAAAATGAAAACAAACCTGGCTAAAATTGTGACAGTCTTCCCGGAAGTTAGGAAATGAAAGTAAACAAGAGAAATCGGTAAATAAAATAATTGAGTCTATGGTCAGAGCACAGCATGTTCAAGCATGGAGGAAATGGGCCTAAGATTCTTCGGGTATGAAAATCAACCTCTTCACAAGCATTAATATGGAACATCTTCTGATTTTACAGAAGCTCTTGATATTCCTGAGGATTTCCAAGGGAGCAGCTAGCAGTTCCATAGCACATTCAATTTGGTGCATATACTGATACTGACAGGCCACTATTTGCAGTTCACATCATAGTAAAAGCCTTGATTTTGGTTTCAAGTACTACTAAATTTGCCTGAGTTGTCTATTGTGCGTGAGCAGTTTTACTGAGACCTTTGATGAGGTTTTTACCTATGCAGAAACTTGTTGCATACACACACATTTTAGGAGAGACGATTCATCATTTACTTATAATTGTAATGAGCAACGACTGAAATTCAGTCAGTGCTGCCCGACAGCAACCTGATATGACAGCTACAACTGTTCCCTCGGATGGAAAGCACTGGACAGCTTTAGAGGGGCAGGCAGCCTCATGACTCTCCTTCAGAGTGGCTGGTGACTTTGAACTGCCAAATTTCTATTACAAAATAAAAATCAATCTCACTTCCATCAAGTTAATTCTTCTCATAGTGACCCTTTTGGGAATCCTAGAACTGCCTCTGGGGTTCCTGAAGCTGCACATTCTTATGGGAGACAAAATATAATTTACAAAACACCCTCTTCCTTCACTCACGGAGCAGCTGATGGATTTCAACTTGTCACCCACTCGGTCACTAGGGCTTTCCCCAGAAGCCAAATTCATGGTCATCAAGTGGACCCTGATTTGGAGTGACCCTACAGGACAGAGTAGAACTGCCCCTGTGGGTTTCCAAGACTGTACTGTCCTTGTAGTTGACAGCCCAATGTGTAATACATTATGATGACACTCAAATCAAATTATTTTTAAAAGCAAGAAAAGCATAAGTGTATTCTATATTAAATAAAGAAAACAAAATCCTGGAGATACAGGCACAAACACATCCCAGGATTGGTCCAGGGAGTTTGAAGGCCTCGGGCCATAGTCTTATAGAAACGTTCAGGTTTTTGGCACACGGTAGTGTGGAAAGTGTATGTTGCGTATCCTAGTATGGTCAGTAGTGTTTTGGATCTTAAAAGCTTGGGAACAGCCATCAAATGTACTACTGTTTGTCCCTACATATCAGGAGAGGGGACAAAAAGAAGGAAAACAAAAACAAAAAGAAACTGCTGTACCAAACCAACTGCCTATATGAACCATGCCTTCACCAATCCCAAGACCTGAAGAATTAGATGGTGCACAGCTACCAATCCCGGCACCTGATGTCAGCTGATTAAAGCCATTGTATGTAATGAAAAATAGGAGATTGTGTGTTTTAATTGCTAGGAGGGATAACTCAGATTTGGACAATGAAAGACTGGAATTTTAAAAATACGATCAAACAAGGTTATTTTCCCAAGCTCTTTTAACTGAAAGTATTGTCACTTTGCAAAGGGGATTTTTAAATTTTTTAACTAGAAAATACTATATATATTTGGTGGTATTTTTATATAACAAAAAGAAATTCACTGTTAGGGAATAAAATGAAAGCATGTCATCAAGACTTGGCCAATGTTTCTTAATCTTGGGATGCATCTGTGTATCCGCATATTTTCTTCATTATCACAAACCATAACTCATTTCTGCTCCTTCACCTGCAAACATGTATCGTTAATTCAAAGGGAGAGTCAGTGGAAGAATGTAGATCAGGTGGCAGATAAGTGTAACCACAGAAGCCCTTCACGCCTTTAGTCAGCAAAAGCATAAATTTTATGAGGAACAAAAAAATTCTCATTTTTATTTTTTTACTTAAATATTTTCTTGAACAAATTCTTGTGGAATGAATTGTGTTCTCCCCAAGGATATGTATTTTAAATCCTAACTACTGTATCTGTGGATATGGAAGTCTTATTGTTAAAGAAAGCTCTTGGTTGCTAACTAAAAGATCTGAGGTTCAGACCTACTAGCCAGGCTTAGAACAAGCAAGCTGTGGCACCGTGTTATCATAAAGAGTCTAGCCGTCAAAAGATAATGGGACAGTTCTAGTCTGCCTTATATGATTATTGTGAGTTGAAATATATAAACACAAAGGGTTGTTTTATTTGTGTGTGCTTTTTGTTGTTGTTGCTTGTTTTTTGGTTTATATGTGTGGATATAAACCCAGTTGGGAATAGCATTTTCTTTGTTCTGGGAATAAGACTCACTAGTGAATGTTGTGGTTTAAGCCAATCCATTTTGGGACGTGAAAGGAACAAATCAGGCAAATACAAGTACAAACTGTGAAGATAGATGCTATCTAAAGACCACCAAAGAGTCCCTGCAAATATATTTAGATTCAGACCTGAGACAAATTCTGGACCTAGAATGGACCAGAGTCTTCTCCAAGAGGTTGTGTTTGTTGAGGCCACATGTGGCATTTCTGTTGTAAGAGCACTAAAAAACTAAAGCACAAATATTGGCAGGAAAATAATTTTTCAGCTCACTAGTAACATCAACAAAAGAAAAAATATTGAGTTAATAATAGACCAGAAAATTCTCTCAGGTAAGTAAAGAAATATTTTGTGCATTGAGTTTTTGTATAGCCAGAGGGTTTTTGCATATGATAGGGAACCCTTAAAAAAATACAACAAAAAATGTATTTTCAATTCCTGTTATCTAATTCAGAGGTTTGAGGTTTACAATTAATGAACAAAGCTGTAATCTTTCATGAAGATCTTTTACATGGTCAAAAAGAAACTAATAAGAGAACAGATTAAATTATTTTTTCCCACAGCATGGTTAATAATTTAAATTTACTAAGCAATGCATTTTCCTTAAAGAATAAGTAAAAGGCTGTGCTTACTTTTTCATCATGTATGACTCTGATTCTCATCTCATTGGTCTAAATGAAATTTGTCATGCATCTTTAAAAGGATGAATTTTGAGTTTCTGTTGTGGAAAAGTATTCATCCAGTGTTAGTAAAGGCCTGGCTGGCATTTGGAAGAAGCCAAAAATCCTGACCCTTGGGAGACATACGGCATGCTTTATTCTAGCTTTTCAGATGAAAGGAAGACCAGAAACAATGTTGAATTCCCCTAGCAGTGCATAAATCACCAATAGAAATATCTACTTCTTCTTTAATTCCTCCTGTGCTTAGGCATGTGTGATAAACTCATTGTCCATATAGATCATAAAACTACCATTAATTAAAGTCCCTGCTGATGTTACCCCACAGAGAGGAAAGAGCTAAAGCTCCCTGATAGGGCCTCTTACTAGTTGTCCTTACAAGAACTTTGTGATATAAATTAGGAATGATTACCTTACTTTAAAAATGACAAGGGGAGGCAAGATATGGTAAGTGCCCCACTTCTGGGGTTGCTATTTAGATTGTGTGCTCTGCATCATGGGGTTTACCCTCTGGTTTGTTTTTACCTACCCCACTCCACTGCACACATCCCCCCAAATTAAATACATACACACTAAAAAATAGTACACTTTTTGTTGTTGCTTTTCTAGAGACTGAGTATTAGCTTTTCTTAGGGAAAAGCAATTAGTATGCAAAATAACATAGAAAAACAAGATATTACCAAATACAATTAATCAGTCATGGAAACATATGGCTATTGAGTGATATTACCATTTTAAAGTAAAACTATTAAAAATTTTGAAATAGTTTCATTAACTTAATGTCAAGATCAAATAAGAGATAGTAATGAAGAAAGGAGCAAGATCACTTAATTTTCCAGGTATTAACATTTAATTAAAGTTTTCCAGGTATTAAAACATTGAAGCCGTTTTTATCCTGTAAAGGAAAAAGAACAATCAATGCTACCCTTAGCAAGAGAGAAAAAAATGTCCCTAGGTTTTAACTACGTCTTGGTAAACATTTATAATGCTCATCTTTAGTACAGTAATTGACATTTATAAAATCACATCTATTTCATGACTACAATTTTATTTAATTCTTCATTTACTCTATTTTCAAGAGTGATAACTTTTATTTTGACCTCGTATTGTTTTGCAGTCATTAAATTAGCTCATCACCTTCTCTTGAATAATATACCTTTCCTTTCACGTCCTTTTAGAAAGTATATAATCAGTATTGCAAATTGTGAGTTTCAACCTTAGAGATGTGTTGCCTTTTTCAAGTATTTATTCTTTGAAACGTTCAAAATAACATATTGACAAAGGTGTACGCTTTAGAGAGGTTTTAACAAAACATCTGTGATATGCTTGTTGCTATGGCAACTGGCTTATTAAACATTAAAATTAATAACTCTGGCAACCATTTGGGCTGGCATGAAAGAAAGAATTTTATAAATATAATTGAGGTATAATAGGAAAATAACTATCTAAGAGCAGAGGGCCCTCCTCAAGGCTGACTTTGCTTTCTCTCCTGAGAGCTGAAAGACTTGCAGAAAAAATATCATGATTGAAATTTAGGGGATTGAGCCATTTCTCCTTGAGGGGCTGCTAAACATTATGAGAGATGGTGAGTTTGCAAGAGGACAGGGAATATTGAAACATTTGTTTAGGTATTTATTTCTTCTGAAATCGTGTAAACGCTACCATTCACCCAGTTTTAATAGTCCGGGGCTTGTGTACATTGTGAACACTCAGCTGCTAATAAAAAGGTTGGTAGTTCAAACACACATAGAGCCACCTTAGAAGGAAGGCCTGGGAAGCTACTGCGAGAAGATCACGCGTGTTGAAAATCATGTGAGCATCGTTCTACTTTGAAACATGTCAGGTACTTTGAAATGGAATCAACCATTGTTTCCCTTTGGTTTTGTTATTATTCCAGGTTTACATCAACCCAGGGCCATATTATGATTTTCATGAGCTCTAGTGATTTATTCCTTTGTCCCCCAGGCAGCCATCACTCTTTTTGGTTTACCTTTGTGGTCAAATGCTGAGAGCTGCTAGCTGCAATGACAGCAGTTCAAAACTACCCGCTGCTCTGAGGGGAAGAGGCTGAGCTGCGTACTCCATAGAGTTACAGCATTGGAAACCCACAGGGGCAAGTCTACCCTGTCCTTTAGGGGTCGCTGTGTAGAGGTTTCGACTCAAGCACAGTGAGGGGTTTTTGTATAATTATATTTTGGTTTGGTTGTTTGTTTTCCTTTAGTGTACACTACTTAGTAGCTTTTATTAGGCTATAAACCATTTTTTTCTGATGAGACCAAAAATAAAAAATAAAACATTTTTTGAACCCTAAAAATTTACCCCTTTCTTTTGTAACGTAAGAGAGAATTAACATTATTTTCAAATACCCTTAACGGTGTCGTGGGCCACAGGCACTGTGCCTACTGTGCATGATGGATATAGCCAGCCCTCCTCTTCACCTGTTTATATACTCTCTGTTAGCAATGCTAGGCATATGCATGGCTTCAATTATTACCCTTATACAGATGACTCACAATTTCTGTCTGCAAGTCAGCTTCTTCTCTGGGCTTTTGATCTGCATAAAACCTAATATCCTGGAAAACTCCATAGCCTCTCGCACTCTATTAAATGTCTCACTGATGTGTCTGCCTCACGGAGTCCAAAAATCAATTGCATGCACTGACCCAACAGCTAATACTCTGATTAGCATCCTCATCACAGTTAGTAGATCATAAACGCTCCAGCTTATCACAAAAGGCAAAATTAGAGTAACTCTAGGTACCTTCAGATGCTGGAAATCTAACTGAATTTCATTCTCATTCATATCCATGTGCAGTCTTCAAGATGTCTACATTGAAACGTACCAAATAATAACAAAAACACTTTATTAAAGCTCTCATGGTTTAAAAGATTAAAAAGTATGAGTCAGCTTTGAGAGCAATTATTGAAGATTATCAAACTTCTGTCTTTTCCTAAGGCATTCCCAATTCAATTAAAAACATGTAAAACCGAAAATTGATCATCCCACCTTCCAATATAACTCTGGCTTTAATTAAAATGAAGAAGCTATCCATCTTCTATGCAGTGAAAAACTTGTTAAATTAAAGAAAAGGCAGAGAAATTTATTGAGTTCAGTATTTATCAAAATGTCACTAATCAAATAGTTTATATCTTAACCGAGATTGACTGATCATTGTGATAAGGTCCACAGTCATCTCAGCGGGCTCTATTAAATGATTTATCTTCACAGCAGTTTCTACTTGGTTCAAAATAAATGGGGAATAATAATATCTCCTATGAAGGGGCTTCAAAAGCTTCTGGGAAAATCCCATTATCTTTTAATCCAATTTGTTGGTAACCTTTTTGATGTCCCCGCAAATGTATCTAGCCCAGGCTCACTATTATTCACTGCTTAACCAAGTGATTAGAAACTCTAGACCCTTTTTCAACTCATAGCGACCCCATGAGACAGAGCAGAACTGTCCAGACAAGTTTCCAAGAATGTAATCGTTCCAGGACTAGGAGATAAGCTGGTTGTTTCAAATTGCTGACCTTGAGGTTAGGGATCTAAGAGTAAACAACTACACCACCAAAGCTCCTTCCTTAGGTAAAGGCAAATAAACCCACAGGGAGAGTTCTGATCTGTCCTGTGGGATTGCTATGAGTGGGAACGGACTGGATGGCACTACGTTTGTTTGTTGCAGTAGAATTAAGTAGCCATAAGCATTGAACTTAGATACGTTGTTGTTAGGTGCCCTTGGGTCCCTCATTATTGTTGTTAGGTGCTATCATTTCTGTTATAATCCAATAGGCACAAGAGAAGGAAACAAGGCCTGGGCCCGCACAAGAAAAAAGAAAAAAGAAACTCTAGAACCTATCTAGAGTTGTCTTACAAGAAATACCTGGAAAATGAGCCACCGGACACCCTGTAGAACATCCGTCTACCATGACACAGACAGGGCACCCTGAGTTGGAGCCTACCGAGCAGCAATGATTTTTTTCTATGTCAAACATTTTAAATGAACTATAAACTTGAGACATAGGGCCTTCTGTTATCCATATTCTACAGATTACAAAACTGAAGCACAGAACAGTTAGAAGCTGTTATCAAGTTGCACAGCACATCCGCCATGGAGTTAAATTGTCAACTTCAGCAGTCTGACTCTAAGAGCTTTTTATTTATTTTTTGTTTGTTTTTCCTTTTTTAAGAAAACGTTTAACACATGAACTGCTAAAGCTTAAGGTAGAAGAGACCTAGTGGTACAGTGGTTATGTCTTGGGCTTAGCATTTCAAGAACACAAGCCACCCTCTGGGAGAGAGGCCAGGAGTTCTACGCCTGTGAAAGTTACGATCTTGGAAATGCATAGGGGAAGTTCATCTCTTTCACTGGGTCATTATAAGATGGAATTGGCTCAAAAGCAATGTGTGAGTGAGAAAGCATAATGATGAAAGAAACTATTAAATATAGACTTAATGAACTATGATAAGCAGGGAGCATATACACAATCCTTAACAGATACTGTTAGGCTGGGTTGACTAGAGAAACCAATAAGGGAGAGCTCTGTATGAAGAATTAACTATATACACCAAGACGGCATACCAGCCCGGCCCAACTCTAGTCCATAAGTCCGATACAAGTCCATACATCCCTCTTCAGACTCACGCAACCACATGCAATGATGCAAACTGCAGGAAGATCACAGGCCAGTGGGTACAGACTCATATGGATCCCAGGTCAGTGGAGAAACATTACAGGGTCTGGCACCTCACAGGAAGGTGAAAGGGGAGAGTCAGACCCTCAGGACACAGGATCTGGCTGTGGCCTGATTGATAGGCTTCATTCCACCCCTCACCAGGAGTGTCTAGGTGATATAAAATCATTTACCTACCGCAGATATTAGATGCAGCGTTGAACAAATACATGAAGTAAATGCACTCCAATGCTTGGAAGTCCACGGTACTTCTAAATTCTTATACATTTTTTCTTGGATTATGGACTCCCAATGTTCTGGAATGGCATGCCTGGGCACTTTACCTGTCAGCTAGCTTCTCTCTGGACATACGCATTAGTTCTCTCTGCAATCCTCCTTCCAAATTCATCCCTGTGATTTCCTAGAAAGAAGACTAGTTGAGTCAAGCTGGAGATAAATGGTGGCTTGATCAAGTGAGAGAGTGTTATTTAGGATGAATGAAATCATATCATTGTGAATGAGGGGGAGTGAGGAGTGGAGACCCAAAGCCCATCTGTAGGCAACTGGACATCCCCTTACAGAAGGGTCATGGGGCGGAGACAAGCCAGTCAGGGTGCAGTATAGCAATGATGAAACATACAATTTTCCTCTAGTTCTTTAATGCTTCCTCCCCACCACTATCATGGTCCCAACTCTATCTTACAAATCCAGCTAGACTAGAGGAGGTACACTGGTACAGGTAAGAACTCAAAACACATGGAATCCAAGACAGATAAACCCTCAGGACCAATAATGAGAGTAGCAATATCAGGAGGGGATTGGTAAAGTGGGGTTGAAAGAGGAAACCAATCACAAGGATCTACATATAACCCTCGGGAGACATCGGTCAGTGTAAGGCATGACAAAATAATAATTTATGAATTATCAAGGGTTAATGAAGGAAGGGGGTGGGGAGGGAGGGGATAAAATGAGAAGCTGATACCAAGGGCTCAAGTAGAAAGAAAATGTTTAGAGAATGATGATAGATGGCAACAAATGTGCTTGACACAATGGATGTATGTATGGATTGTGATAAGAGTTGTATGAGCCCCAGTAAAATGATTTTTAAAACAAGAAAGGAAGATGTCATCATTCTCTCCTTACACTATGTGGTAGTTACATAATCTGTCAATTTGAGAAGGGGTGGAGTCTAACCTGTTGATCAGGTTAATGAGGCAGAATGGCCTTCTTCACAGGATTATGGGAACTCCTGTCTTCCTTCCGGGAGTTTGGACACACACACTTGCTTTGAGACATTCCTGATGACATGCCAGATGGAACTATGCTGATGAAGCCACATCCCTGGAGCTGGAGGAGCCACGTGGAGACCCACGCCAGTGCTGAGATGCTTTCACCACCATGGGATCCACAAGACTTTTCACCCACTGGCCTCTGATCTTGTATTCAGCATCATTGCATGTGTTGCATTAGTCTGAGGAGGAATTTGTAGACTGGTATCAGACATATGGGCTAATATCAGACTGATGGGCTTGATCTGGGCTGGGCTGGGCTGTTTTCTTTATATATAATTACGCTGTGATATAAAGCTCTTTCTTATACACATATGAGTGTCTCTGGATTTGTTTCTCTAGTCCACCCGGACTAACACACACTGTGATGGGATTTTATCCTAGCTCCAGAGCTCTATCTACTAGATAATGACAGCATAGCTAAGTGAGGGCTACCTTTGAAAATGCTGGCTTGGTCAGATACAAATATCTTGAAAAAACATAGGCTACCATTGGGAATGATACACACACCTATTATTATTTATTGTAGAATGTTGTAATTTCATTGGTATCAGATTTCCTTATGTTAAGCAAATCTGGTAAGATCATCAACTGAAAGCTCATTACTGTTCAGCAATTCTTAACAAAAAGAGCATCTCCTCTGAGTGTCAAAACAAAACAGCATCTTCCATATGTGTCAAAATAAAAGAAATGGATAGAGGGGAGAGCGATAAATCCATATTATCACATTGAATATTTTCAAACATAAACTCATTTACTAAATAATCACTGCAAAACACTGAAGCTATGATGGCAGACCTCAGTTTCCATAACAATCTTTTCATTCACAACACTGAAGGAGACATTTTACACATTTTAATGAAGCATTGGAAAGAATTGTGGGTACCTACATAAGCATCCCACATTCTGCTACCCTGACACACACTGGTTTTTTTTTTTTAAATAAAATCCTTAGTATGACAACCAGCTAGGTTAACCAGGGAGTTTCCTATTTTTAGGACAATCAACACTAGGGTGACTATGAAGATTGTTTCCTTTCATCTTTAGCACTGATGCAACAAGTCAGTAAAACACCTCCACCGCAGCCCTGCAAGGTGTTCCGAGATCAAAAGCACACAAAATAAATATCATCTTTTCTCCTGGAGTATGTTATTTGCCACTTCATTGAGGCTTGCAACCACTTGCATTTGATGCTTCTGCTATAACATTCTGTTGCTCATTTCCCCTAAAAAAAAAGTTTCTGTAATTCTATATTTAATAGTGAGGTGGAAAAAAAGTGAAAACTCCTCATCCTCTTAAAGAACATGTGGTTAATTAACATTACTTTTAATTTATGGCTAAGGGTCCTTGTCTACAAAATGACCAAAAGCTCATTTGAAGATGAAAATGGTGACATACATGTTCGTGGGGTTGCTATTAAGGGAAACTAACCATTAGCATGTCTTGGTTAAATGTACTGGTTAGACATCTCCCCTTACTCCCATCCCCATTTTGTGCATTTGGCATCCAAATAGAAGTCTCAATCCCCACCCATGTTTCCAGAATACCCTCTGGGCTGTGAACAGGAGAATATTGACTATTCTACTTGCAGTGCTGCCTAGCCAGCCTAGTCGTGGCCGCTCCAGAAGTGAGTCATGCCAAAGCACTTTGTAGAGTGCTGCTTTCTGTAGAAACATCATTAGTCTAGTGTGGGATTACCGCATGGCATTCAAGAACTTCCTGGCATCAGGACCCAGACAGGCAACTAACCACTGAATTCAGCATTCTCAGAGTATGACTGAGACCACGTCCCAAGGAAACATCTAACAAATGGAGTTGAGCAGGGAGGCTGATACGATGAAAAATAAACATGAGAGGAAGGAAGAGAGAGAATAACATCTTGATTACAATCGGCTGTTATTTTCATATATTTTTTTTTAGAAATAAAGCTGCCATCAAACTGACTCTGACTCATGAAACACCATTTGTATTATAGTAAAGTGCCTTCCAAAGAGAGTTCAGGGCTGTTTGGGAAGTACGTAGCTAGGCCTTTCTTCCAAAGTGCGCTGCATAGACTGGAACTTCCAACTACTTGGATAGCAGCCAAGCGTGCTAATTATTTGCAATACCCAGGGATTTCTATTTTGACTTAAATTTATGCCAAAAATATGTCCCATAAGAGAAATTAAGTTCTATCAACATAAATTAGGTATCAATTGGCTAATAAAAGAAGAATTCTATTAGCAATATTATTTGTTGACTATTATACATTAGTCCCTAAATACTGTTTTCAATCATCTATGTGGGGGCTTCAGAAAGTTTATGGGAAAACTTAGTTCAAGGGTCAAGAAACAGTTTCACCTTTGGAAGCCCCCTTGTGGTCACTTCCTGACTACAAGCTTGTGTCAGGCTCCACTCCAGAGAAGAATAAATGCAGTTTCGTTGTTATCCACTTACCATTCCGTTGAGAAACACACACACAAAAAGCAAACATGGATTTAATGTGCTTTCAAGAAATGATAAAGAAGCATAAAATGGTGGTGACGAATAGAGCCATGAACAAGAACAAAAAAGTAAACCCACTGCTTTCTGTGCGATTCAACTATATACTGACCTTACAAAGCCAAGTAGGGATACTAAATCAAGTGTCCAAGGTTAGCAGCCTTTATGGGAGCAGAGTGCCACGGGTTTCTCCCTCTCTTGGAGTGGCTGTCGGGCTTAAACTCCCTATAGGAGCCTTGATGTTGTAGTCAGTTACACTTTGGCTGCGATCTCATCAGTTCAAATCCACTAGCTCCTCTGAGGCAGAAAGATGTACAGAAATATCTTCTCTCTCATAAAGATTTATAGCCGTGGAAATTCCCAGGAGCAGTTCTCCTCTGTCCTGAATGGTCACCCTGAGTCAGTTAACAGCTGAGCACTGTCATTCCTGTTGTCCCAGGGATCCTGAGGGAAGTGACCCTCTTCAAGGTTCCAGTATCAGGTATGCCCTCTCCTGAGAAGGTTTTTGAGCGGAGGTATGCGTGAAATGCAGAGATTATTTAGAAAGGAGTTTTCTTCCAGAAGGAATAGTAGATACAAAAGCCAAAATAAAAATGTCTTGTTTCTAAGAGGTGATAGGGACAAAATTATGATTTATGGGAAGATGTAACTAACCGTAGGACCACCAGAAAATTATGTTAACTATAATGAAGACAGACTCAAAAGTTATTTTATTAAATTTGAGATATAATACCAGTATTCAAAATAGGTAAAATGACAACAACCTGAGATACAGGGTTCAAATAAAGAATAAGGAATCATTTTAAAAAGTGACCTGAGACGTCATTAATTTATATTGGAGCAAATTAATTAAGGATGTGCAAAACAATTCCTTCATAGAGTTTATTCAGTTTTCACAATAACATTGTAAGGTTAGTATTGATTATTCTATTATCCTCATTTAAGAAATAATGAAAATAAAACTGGTAAAATAATCATACCAAGTCTAAAAGTCTGTTATATCAGAGTCATTAAAAATTCTTTACTACTTCTCTTATTGAGAAGTAGAGTGTAATTTCCTTCTTGTTGAACCTGAGCTGCCCTTAGTGACTTGTTTGACCAATAAAATCTGCCAATATTAACTTTCCCAGACTTTGCAAGTCTAGTCCCCCAGTTCTGCATCTACTTCCTGGGAACATCTTTGCTCAGAGTCCTGAGATTGCAAGCGATGAAAAGCCATTTCTCCGAGTCTGCCATGCTGGTGAGGCCACACGAGGTTTACAGCTAGTAGCCCTGGGTAAGCTCAACTGTCTGGCCATGCCCACCAAGGTGTAGGCATGTGAGAGACATTCCATTGGAACGCCCAGTTCCACATGACCTCCATGGATGTCACATGAAACAGAAGGGTCAGTCATATGATTTCTGACCCCTTTCTGCCCAACAAAATTAAAAGATATAATAATTCTTTGTAGTTTCAAACCACTATATTAGGGGATAGCTTGTGAAACAGCAGTGGTTTTATGTTTCTTTGAGTCATTGACTAGGTCTGACTCAAAGCAATCATATAAGATAGAGTACAACTACCCCGTAGAATCTTCACGGGAACAGATCTCTCTCGACATCTTTCCTCCAACAAAGCATTTTGCGCAGACTTGATAAGCCACACCTCTGGTTAGTAGCCAAGCACTTAGCTCTGCACCGTCAGGGCTCCTTAAACATCAACTCACAACTCATTTGTCCGTTGCTAAATGGATTCAAACTCTATTTGTTGAACTCTAGCTGTCAGAACTCTAGCTATCTAGCTTTTCTTTTTCAATTAGAGAGCACCCAATTAAAGATAAAACAGCAAACCTGTAACACTGTATTTTTAAAAGGCTCCTGGAATCACTTTAGATGTTAATTTCACATCAATTAAAAAATCCTAGTAGAAAGAAATCATGAAATAAGAATCTCTAACAAAGATTATACTATTTTTAGGTGAACATAAAAGTTGAAGTACTTACCTAGCAAATGGGAATTAGAGGCCAAATAATTTACAGGTGTTTACATATCACTAATTGTGGGAGATAGATATTCCAGTCATAGGGAGTGACTCTAAAGAAAAGTTTCCCAGTAATATGATAGCCCATTATTTGAAGTTTTGTAACTTTTAAAAAAATTCTTAAACAGTGTTTATTTCAAGTTGCTGTTATAGACACTGTGTCAATTGTAAGGCACACAGAAACCTAAATACAACAGAGTGTAACCACCCCTTAGTGTTTCCTAGCCTATGTTCTTTGAGATGCAACACTGAATTAATTCACTCATTTATACTGAGAAATATGGAAGAAAGCTATATGGCCAACCAAATGGAAGACATATTTGTACACAGACCAATAGAATTATATTGGCCACTCAACAGAATGCAGAAGTTGTTAAGCAATATTATAACTATCACATGCAAGCAAAATTATACTAAAATAAATTAAAAATGGTTATAGCAGTATAGCAACAGGAAATTTTTCAAAATTTAAAATAAATCTGTAAGAAGATGTGAAACATGGAATATCACTACTGATGTTTTATGGATCTATGCTGAAAGCAGAGCTTACCAGAAAAATGTTTACCTGTATTTTATTGACTGAGAGGATCTGAAGTCTGTGGATTACAGCAGCATAGGAATAATATTGCAAGGAATAGGAATTAAAAACACCCGATTATGCTTCTGTGGAATATATACATAGACCAAGAAGCAATCGTTGAAATAGAATATAGGACCCTACATAATTTAAAATCAGGAAACATTTGTTTTAGGTTTGTATCCTTTCAGAATATTTACTCAATCTGTATACTGAGTAAAAAGTATAGTCTAACAAAAGTTAGAATATGAAGAATAATGGGGCATAAGGATTAGAAGAAGGCACATGAATAACTTGCAATATGTCAATGACACAACTTTGCTTGTTCAATATTAAAAGAACTTGAAACTCTTACTAATAAAATCAAACATTATAATCTTCAATATGGATATGTTAAAGAACAAAATATTCTCAAGTAGACTACTAAACAATATCAAGATAAAGAGAGGAAGGATTGAAATTTTCAAAGATTTCATGTTCTATATATGCACAATCAATGCCATAAAAACAATAGTCAATCTATCAAATGACCTATTGCTTTGGGGCAACTCTGCTACAAAACACATCTTTAAAAGAATTTAAAAAGCAAAATTTGGCATTTTGAAGACGACTTCAAACGATTCTATTTTCAGTCACCTCTTATTTATATGAATGTTGGACTAGCAGTAAGGAACATTAAAGACCGATGAAGAATTGATTCATTGGAATTATGCTTTTGACAAAGAATACTAAATATACCACAGGCTGCCAGCAGAATGAACAAATCTGTCTTGGAAGAAATACAGCCAGAGTGCTCCTAGAAAGGATGATGTCGATACGTTTTGTCCTGTGTTTGGACATAGCGTCAGGGAAACTAGCCCCGGCGGAGGGCATCCTGTACAATAAAGGCAGTGAAAGAGAGAAAGCTCCTCAGGAAGATGGACTCAAACAGGGGCGACAACACTAAGCTCATCGTTAGCAAGAATTGTGAGGCGAGTTCAGGACTGGGTAGTGTTCTTCTGTTGTACATAGGGTTGAGGAAGGACACCGAATAGGAACAATCATCTTTCAGGAAGGCATCCAGCAGGTCTTTCCTCCTGGGAACCACTGGTGAATCAGCAGTTGAACACTTAACCATAGCACTAGCACCCACATCTCATGCCTCAACACACTTATCTCAAAGTTCACATTTAAATCAATTTCTAAAGAATTCTCAGATAATGTTTCTGATAATCAGGGTCTCGTGGGAGGCAACTGGTGGTCTGGAGCACCTTCCATGGACCACCTAATGGTACTGAAACGTCAGCAGGGACAGCAGCACACATGCAAGGTGGCCAATCAGCTGTGGTGCACCTCTATTGGTTGCTGGTATCTTGGACTGTTAAGGAAGTGAGTGGGGTGACCATAGAATGATGGAAAGGATTAGGTAGGCAGAAAGAGGGTACATGAAGGCCCAATGTGCCATGTGAGAGGTCAATTAGGGGAGGCAGGAATAATTAGAGGGGAAAGGGGGCCACACAGTCTTTTTGTACAGTGACAAATAGTGGATAATCAGGGTCCTAGTCCAGATAAGTGGCAGAGAAGTGAACTCTGACCACCACCACCACCACCATCACCTGAGTCTACTGGGTTCACATAAGGAGGAAGATATAAAAAAGGGGAAAGATTAATTAAATGAATATCTTGATCCTCAAAAAAAAATCTCAATACAATATTCCAGAGGTAAAAGAATTAACTACAGAGGATTTTAACTATACTGGATTACAGAACCAACTTACTTAGCAAGGTATCTATTTAAGAGCAAATAGATGAGATTTATATAACTCAAATTTACTAAAAAGGTCATACAGTGAAATCAGTGTTTTAGCATTTAAAATATTAGGCTTATTTGTTTTTGTTAGGTTTGCTATTGGATTGACGTCCACATGAGATCATCCCCGGTGGATATTTACAACTTCAGAGACAGAAGAAGAACATGGTGAGATTTCAAAGGTTAACAAAAGACAGGTTTCCCACATTTATCAAGTGCAAAGAAAGTAAAGAATTGTTAAATATGGCTGTCAGGTAGAATATTAGAAAAGGTAGCTCACAATCTTTTAAATTTTTAATCATTCTATTGGGGGGTCATACAACTCTTATCACAATCCATACCTACATCCATTGTGTCAAGCACATTTGTACATTTGTTTCCATCATCATTCTCAAATTTTTGCTTTCTACTTGAGCCCTTGGTATCAGTTCATTTTCCCCCTCCCTCCCGGTACCCCCCTGCATGAACCATTGATAATTTATAAATTATTATTATTTTGTCATGTCTTACACTGTCCGACATATCCCTTCACTCACTTTTCTGCTGTCTGTCCCCCAGGGAGGGGGTTATATGTAGATCTGAAGTAGTTTATTGTGCCAACCTGACCAATAAACATGTGGGGTTAATTGAAGGGCAGAGGGATAAATGGCTCATGAGCCTCGCCTTTTGAGTTCTCCGGTTTCTTGCTTTGTGGTGGTTGGACCAGAGTGCAGCTGCCTTAGCCAGTTCCCTGCTTCCCTGCTTGCAAAGCTCACTTCCTGCAAGATATCCCCAAGGAGAAGCCGATGCAGCCTTGGGTGCTGGAGCAGCCGTGTGGAGACCCCTGCCAGCACTGAGATGCTTGCACATTCACTAAGTCGACTTTCCTCCTGCAGTTGGCGTCATAGTGTGTGTTATGTGAGTTTGAGGAGGACTTTGAGGATTGGTGATGGGTAAATGGGTTAATGTTGGACTTGTGGGCTTGGGCAGCACTGGGTTTGGATGTTTTCTTGATGTGCACTTAACCTTTATATAAAACTCTCTCTTATACACGAGCTTGTGTGGATTTGTTTCTCTAAAGTACCCAGACTAAAACAAGATCCTTGTAATCCGTTCCCCCTTTCTTCTCCATCTTCCCTCCACCCTCCTGGGAATGCCACTCTGTCCACTGGTTCTAAGGGGTTCAACTGTCCTGGATTCCCTGTGTTTCCACTTCTATCTGCACCAGATTCCAACCTCTGCTCTAGCCTGATTTGTAAGATAGAATTGGGACCATGATAGTGTGGGGGAGGAAGCATTTAAGAACTAGAGAAAAGTTGCATGTTTCATTGTTGCTACACTACACCCTGACTGGCTGGTCTTCTCCCCATGACCCTTCTGTAAGGAGATGTCCAGTTGCGCACAGATGGGCTTTGGGTCCCCACGCCACCTTTCTCCTCATTCACAATGATATGAGTTTTTGCTCTTTGATGCCTGAGACCTGATCTCATCAACACCTTGTGATTACACAGGCTGGTGTGCTTCTTCCATGTGGGTTTTGCTGCTTCTTAGCTAGATGACCACTTGTTTATATTCAAGCCTTTAAGACCCCAGATGCTATATCTTTTGATAGCCAGGCACTATCAGTCTTCTTCACCACATTTGCTTATGCACCCATTTGTCTTCAGCGATCATGTCGGGAAGGTGAGCATTATGGAATGCCAGTTTAATAGAACAAAGTGTTCTTGCATTGAGGGAGCACTTGAGTGGAGGCTCAATGTAATACTAAACCTATAAATATATACACATAGTTCTAATTCCCCATCATATATATGTGTGCATATATATATATATATATATACATGCCTGTATTTAGACCTCTATAAATGCTCTTTGCCTCCTAGTTCTTTCCTCTATTTCCTTTTACTTTCCTCTTGTCCACTATCATGCTTAGCCTTCATTCGGGTTTTGGCAATTCCTCTCAGTCAGTTTTAAGAAGCAAATATTATGAAAACAGAAGAATCAAAATTATAAATAAGATTTTCCTAAATACCGTGTTGTCTCTTCTGAACACAAGAAAAAAAATCCAGATACAGTTGAAGATAAGCCACCTCCCTCTAGCTGTAACTCACCTGATACATGACTGCTACTCTGTCTACCACTCAATACAAAGGAGGTGATTTCAGGTGGCAAACTATGTAGAGTATATAAATATGGCCTATTTCATACTATCTCACTGCTAAGAGAGTCATACCCTTAGCAAGGTTTAGTACACTGATCAAACCATACCAAAGTGCTAGCAGTTTCTTGCAGTAAAATAGTGGATAGAATTCATATCATAAGAATGCATAAGCTCATTGTGATTAGTCTCCCCTTTCTCTCCCCACCATCCTCCTTCCCTTCCTGGTATCGCTACTCTCATTATTGGCCCTGAGGGGTTGATCTGTCTGGATTCCCTGTGTTGTGAGCTCTTATCTCTACCAGTTTACATGCTCTGGTCTAGCCCAAATTGTAAGGTAGAATTGCGGTCATGATAGTTGGGGGGATGGGGAAGAAACATTAAAGAACTAGAGAAAAGTTGTATTTTTTATAGATGCTATACTGCACCCTGACTGGCTCTTCTCTTCCTTGTGACCTTTCTGTAAGGGATGTCCAATGTCTACAGATGGATTTTGGGCCTCCACTTGCCACTCCCTTCATTCCCATTGATATGATTCAGTGTAAGACATGAAAACATAATAATAATTTATAAATCATCAAGGGTTCATGGGGAGGGAGGGTGGGGAAGGGAGGGAAAAATGAGGAGCTGATACCAAGGGCTCCAGTAGAAAGAAAATATTATGAAAATGATGATGGAAACAGGTACAAAAGTGCTTGACACAATGGATGGATGGTGATAAGAGCTGTAAAAGTCCCCAATAAAATGATTAAAAATAATGGTGATAAAAGACGTACTACCCCAAAAAAATACATAGGCTCTTAACCATCCTCAAACAGGCTTTAATTTTAGGTATTTTTAATATAACATCTAGAGTTTTGTGGTAATGCATTTTCCTCTTTGGCTGTCCTGACCTCTGGGGCTGTGCTTATGGCCTGCAGGTATCTTGTTTATATTACTCTGGTATCACTCAGTGGCTCACCTCTGGGCTATGACATTGAGAAGCTCCTCCACTTAGCTCTTTACATCTGGTGACAGGCTGGGAACTGCTTTGACTGCAGATGCATAGTTCTGTCCTTTGAGCTCAGACAGTGCCCACTGTCCACTCGATAACTTGTGTTTCTGGTCTTTCATTGCCTCATTTCTTCTCTTTCCAAATCTTTGTCCTTCACAAATGACAACCTCTTGCTATGCTGTGCAATTTTTTTTAAAACAATCAACTAGGAACTTATAAAGAGAATTAGGAATATTTGGTGGATAAACCATTTAAGTTTGGCCAAGTCCCTTGTTAAATAGCTTCACAAATATGGAATCTGACAGTTGTTTAATTTTTTATTACTTGCACTAGTTTCTGTAGGGAACCCAAAATTTTAATGACTTTTGACTTTTATTTTTCGTGTAAGGAAATTATAGCTTTCTGAAAGCAGAGTTCTTTGTCTGCACTTCCATGCTGTCAGTTTACTCAGATCTGTTCTATCAAAATGGCATGCACAAATATGTCTAATACTGCTGATGTTCAAATGGTTGCTCCTTACCCTGTCTTTGTGCATCATCACTGATATCCAATTGGCCCATAAATGTAGACCAAACTATGGTGATAATGCATTTTTACAACTTCTTCTTAATTCTCCTTATTGCTATCTATATTCTTCACTCTTAGCAGAATTCTTTCTCTAAACCAAACGGAATCTGTTACATCTCCGATTAACTTACCTTTCCATTCTCCTCCCAGGCCAATAATAAAGCCTAGATTTCTTACACAACCTTCACGATCTAACATTAACTCCAGGACGTGCTTCCAAATGGGATCTCTTAAGAGGTTTATTCGCCTAGGAATCTCTAGATAAACACTTGGATGTTCTCAGAAGCAAATAATAAACAAAGTACAGCTCGATTTTCTCAACTCACAGAGTGTAATTAAGGATTAAGTTAAGGAAAATAATTTTCAGAAGTATACTTCAGAGAATTTCATACTGAAATTATCTATTTAATTTTAACATAATAATGTAAGGAAGAATATATTTTAGTTGACTACTATGAATTTGTGCAAAAAACCTGTTATCTGACTTTTGTGATTGACAGAGTATTTTCTAAGTAGCACAGGAATATAGAAAACACTCCTAAAGTTAATCATGTCTTTAAATATGCATAATGACCAGGAAAAATTATTATTATTAGTTTTGTAATCTCAATGTAATCTCATCCATATTTGAGAGAAAGTGTTGAGTTATTTAGAATCATGCTTGTTTATTATTTCTATTAAAATCATTTAAGTAAGATATGCTTGATGATATCATATATTTACAATTTGAAATCTAGTTCATATTAAATAAGAATAATTATTCGAGAAAAATTTTCAATTTCACCAGCTTTTACACCAGTCCACCTCCAGTCATTATTAACAAAGTCAGTTTGGAAAGCAAATGGCATTTAGAAGAAAAATGTTCTTGGTGACATTTATACAATTTCCAAATATGTAGAATTCATTTAAAAACCGATGTGCCCAAGGCAGACCTTGCTTGGATAGTATTGCCTTGTCCTTGCTTGCCTACTGCCACCACGTAAACCTCATTAGCAATTAGACCAAGTGCCATGAGACTCAGAAAACACATAAACATCCCAAAAACATACCGAACATGCCACTTCAATGTGCCACCAGCCTATTACAATACACCAATCAAATACTCCAAGGAAGTATTCCATGCTGCACTGCAGAGACATTTAAGAATGTTTCCCTCAAGCACCAAGTACTATAAAAATAATGCACACCCCTAATGCCACAGATAAACATTTTATCTTTCTACTTTCGATGGGATGTAATTTTCAGTCTTTGATCTAATATAAGTTAAGGTGTGTCAGGATGGATTTTGGCAGAGTCGCCTAAGTGAAAAGAAAGGTTTAGCACTTTGTTTCCTGGAGATGCACATCCCAGACATGGGTTTTGGCAAAGGTATGGATGGTACAGGCAGTTTGGACTATGGGAAATAAAAGAGGTGCTGTTTAAGAGGAAGAACTTGGGTTAGAATGGAATTGCTCTTGTAAAAGATGTTCAGCTCACATTGCCATATGGCTGTTTTGGAATAGTTCCCATGTCTGTGAGCTATGGACTTGGCACTTGGAGCTACATGTGGACCTGTGGCATGCTCTTGCTGCTTTGAAGCTCTCAGAATGTAATGGCATGTTGCCCCACCTTCAGCGTGTAAACCATTGACAATTGCAACAGAACGATCTGAATTAAAACCGTGAATAATTGATCTTGGATCATATTGTCCGAGGACAAAAATACACTATAGAAGATGATTAAGCATTGCTCTATAATTCAAGATAGATATGCTCCCTGAATTCATACTGACAGAGAAGAATACTTCTTTTCATCCTGAATATTTGCACAAAATAAATATAACACATATAAAATTGTAAATTTGATAGAAATATTGCTTTATCATAGATTGCATCTGTGTAACTATATAAAGTTCAGCTAAAAATAATTCTTAAGTGGATTCAAATTATGCCACACACCAAAAACCATAAAAGGCAGTATGTATTCATTCATCCATTTCTCAAGTTCATTAAAAAAGTATTTACAGAGAACCTTCTATGTACTAGACATTATACTTAGTGTTTATAAATTCAGGCCTCATTTCATTAAAATAACTAGTAAATCTAATTCTGCTGCGTTTGCATCTATTATTCTCATATTTTAAATAACTCTAGGTGTATAGGAGCTATACAATGTGATTTCATGGTACTAAATAATATCATGAAGAAAATAGATATGTATTTAAATGTCAATACTCTCAAACAACATTTGGGTGGTGTGTAGAAAGTATTTGAATTCTGAACTTTAATATATTTACCTATAAGATAAGAATATTCCATAATTTGCTCCACAATGTGTGTGGTTTATAATGACAAAAGTATTTCTATATTAATTATTTCTAATTATAATATAGATTAACACTGACTTAAGAAGCATTTCAGTAAGTATACCTGTGAATCAACATTTCAAGGGTGCAAAGGAGTAAATAAAATAGCTATTTTCCTTGTCTGCTCCTGTTTTCCAAGCCCTGGTTTCCCTCCACAAGGATAATAATTTTCTTTTATATTTCACCAAAAAAACGGACACACATAAATCTGTTTCTGTATACATACACATAAATTTCCCCACGCCAATGGAAGTTAATCCTTCAAGAAAAAAAGAGCTAGTAGATAGAAGAGCCGAAAGATGGTTTGCAGTACAGTGAATCAATTAATTTGAGCCTTCTTACCATCGTTCTGCATTTTTGTGATCTATTGTAAATCCTAACCTCTATGTCTGTGGTTATGTTCCCATTTTGGAGAAAGTTGTGTGTTATGTTAACGCTACAGGAATAAGGAATGCTGCTTCTTGTGTTCCTATCCTACTAGAGAGTGTGAGTGTGAAGTCACCGCTGTTACTCTTTTTAGGGATATGGTCTGCAGTGATACATGGAAATGCTTTCAAGATTCACAAATTAACCACCATCCTTGATATGTGCTGAAACAATAATTACCGGTAACTCCATGTCAAGTTGTTCCATTGTTAGACAGACTCAGAGTACCATATTCCGGATGAATGAAGATAAATAAGCAACCAGAATGGCTCTGTGGGTTAGGCCTTGGGCTGCTAACTGCAAGGTTGGCACTTCAAGCATGCCAATTGCACCAGGAAAAGGATGAGGTTCTCTGCTCCTATAAAAACTTAGTCTTGGACGCCCTATGCAGGATCGCGATGACAACAAATCAACACTGTGCCAGTGGGGTTGGTGTGTTTTGGGGTCATAAAACGGGCTGAGACCAAATCTGACCTATATCACCTACTTAGTAATGACTAATCTATTCTCGACTAGACCTTTCGCAAAATTGCCTCCATTACCACTCTGGATCCGGACAAACCCCATCTTTGTTGCCCTCTTTCTGGACAAAGGATACTCAGAAGTGTAATTTTTGTGGTTAATAACCCTGATAAATATCAGTTTACCAGATGCCAGTTATTACCTTAGAAGAGACTAATAAAAGACTTCTGGCTTAAAACTCCAGAAACCAATTAGTGATGAGAATTTGTTCCACTCTTGCTTGGCAAACAAATAAGATCTGCTTCTTTCCGTTTTTGCACTGTTTCTGTTGCTATGCCAAGCAGGTCCTGGGTGACTGTGGTAATACTTTGGCAAATTTACTCGTTTGCTCTTCTACCAGTATCTAACTTATCTCCGACTCATATCGAGTTACTGGAACTTGAGCCAGTATCCTATTGCCTAGACTGATTCACAAGCTTCTGCCACTGTGAGTTGGCAGTATGTTATTTGTCCTGCTTATTGGGGTTTATCAGCCCCTACAACCATGCGAGTGAGCAAAATCCATCATACTCAAGTCCGAACTATGTATTTGGGACCTGCCAGCCTTCATAACTATGTGAGCTATTTCTTTGACAGTTGATGAGGATATAAAATATCTTCTTTATATTTTACATAAACATGAGAGATAATCTGAGGGGAGGAGGAGTAGTTGATAGAACAGATGTTTAAGTAGTACAGGATTTTGAAAAAGCTGAAGAACCCTACTGGGACATCTTTAACATTCACCTCATAGACACCAGTCTTGCACTGGACCTTCTAAAAGAAATTATTCATGTGGTATATCTACTACCACAAGCCCCAATCAAAATATTACCATTTGAAGCTATGTGCTAGGTCAATTAAATTCAAGGCAGAAAAATCAGTTCAGAAAGTTTTAGGAGGGATTCCAAATGTGTAATCTTGATAAATATTCTCAAAGGACATTTCTATATAATTTCTCAAAGGATATTTCTATATAATGAATGTAGTAACACCCCCCCGGAAACTGGGTGGTGACTTCAGTCATACCTTCTACTAAGGCCTTCTTATTTAACCCTGACTCATTAGAATAACAAATAAACCATCCCCAAGGAGAATTTTAACTATAGGTGTTTTGTTATTTTTATGTGTTATCCATTCAGTTTGGGCAACAGCAATCCTATGTACAACAGAACAAAATATATTTCAAAACCATCTCTGCAGCCATTGTGTCAACCCATTTATTTGAGCATTTTCCTGTTTCTCATTGACCTTCTATTTTACTCAGCGTGGTTTTCTTTTCTAGGAACCGGTCTCTCCTGATCACATGTCCAATGTATGTGAGATGAAGTCCCCCCACTCTGATTTCTAAGAAGTGTTATACTTGTTATACTTCCTTCAAGAGAAGTGTCTGTTCTGCTGGCAATCCACGGTATTTTCAACACAACAGTTCAAAGACATCCACACCTCTGTTGCTTTCCTTACATATTCCCCAGCTTTGCCATGCACCTGAGACAATTGAAAATATCCTAGCTTGTAAGAGGCATGCCTTAGTGCACGAAGTGCTATCTTTGCTCTTGAACACTTTAAAGCAGGTTTGTGCAGCAGATTTGTCTCATGCAGGGTTCTCAACCTTCCTAATGCTGTGACATTTTCATACAGTTCATGTTGTGGTGACTCCCACCGACCATAACATTATTTTCGTTGCTACTTCATACGGTAATTTTGCTACTATTATGAATCAGGCAACCCCTGTGAAAGGGCCATTTGACTCCCACAGGGGTCGTGACCCACAGGTTGAGAACCACTGCCCTAATGCAACACATTACTTGAATTCTTGACAGTGGAATCCATAACAATTTCATTTTTTTCCTATTCAACTTGATGCCTATCTGTCTATTGTTATTTTTGCATTGAGTTTCCATCTTCATTGAATGCTGAAGTATTGTTTTTTATGTACATCACCAAATACGTCAAGCCTTTTTAGATATCCACAAATAAATTTTGTCATCTGCAAGTGGCTAATGTCTTCTTCCAATCTTCATGCTCTATTCTTCTTGGAGTGGTCTAGCTTCTAAAAGTATGTGCTAAGCATACATAATGAAAAGGACAGTGAAAGAATATAATTCAGACACACCTTTCTTGGTTATACACCATGCAGTATTACCTTGTTCTGTTCAAACTAGTGTTTCTTGGTTCATGAACAAGTTCTGCATGAGCAAAGTTCAGTGGTCTGTAATTCCCTTTCTCACAATGTTACCCATAGTTCATTATGATCTACACAGTTGGATGCCATTGCATAGTCAATAAAGCACAAGTAAACATATTTCCAGTATTCTCTACTTTCAGCCAAGATCCATTTGATGTCAGCCATGATATCCCTTGTGCCATATCCTCTTCTGAATCAGTCTTGAGTTTCTAGCAACTCTCTCTTAATGTATTGCTGCAGTTCTTTTTAAATTATCAGCAGAAAGAACATTGCATGATACTCTCTGAAAATGTTCACCTTCATTTAGAATGGGCACAAATATGAAGCTCTCCTAGGTAGTTAGCCAGGAGAACGAACCGTCTTCTAAATTTCTTGGCAGAAATTGGTTAGTTCTTCCATCCCTCAGTCAGTTTGTTCAACTTTGGAATTGGTCCGCCATCCACTTTGGAAGTCTGCTCTTTGCCCATGCCTTCAGAGCACCTTGGAGCTCTGCCTTCAATAACATCATGGGTTCTTGATCATCCACTGTCTCTTAAAATGGTTCAATGTTGACACATTCTTCCTGGTCCAGTGACTCTATTTATTTCTTTGATATTCTTTTGATGCTTTCTACACTGTTGAACCCATTACCCATAGAAATCTTCAATATTATAACTCAAGGTTTGAATTTCTTTCCTCATTTTTTTCTCAGATAACCTTAGTGTGGTATTTCTTTTTGGCTTTTTAACTCCAGGTTTTTGCACATTGTAAGAATTGGTTCTTGAGCTTCCCTTTGAAATTACCTGCGCATATCTTTTACATCTCACTTCTTCCATTTGCTTTAGATACTCTACATGCAAGAGCAAGTTACAGAGTTTCTTTTTAACGTCCACTTTGATCTTGCATTTCTTTCCTGTCTTTTTAATGACCCTGTTCTGTCTTCGTGTATGATGTTCTTAATGACAACCCATAGCTTGCTGGATCTTTTGTATTCAATGCTCAATGTGTCAAATCTGTTCTTGAAATATTATCCAAGTTCCGATAGAATATATAAAAGGTTGTATTGTGGCTCTTTCGGACTCTTCTCTTCAACTTCAACCTGAATGTGCAGATGGGAAATTGCTGATTTGCTCCACAATCAGCCCCTGGCTTTGTTTTGGCTGCTGACATTGGCAATCTTTGTGTTAGTCTGGGTACTTTAGAGAAACAAATCCACAGAAACTCATGTATAAGAGAGAGTTTTATATAAAGGGTAAGTGCACATCAAGAAAACATCCCAAGCCAGTGCTGCCCAAACCCACAAGTCCAACATTAACCCATATGTCAAACACCAATCCACAAAATCCTCCTCCATCTCACAAAACACACACTATGATGCCGACTGCAGGAGGAAAGCTGAAATCAGTGAACGTGTAAGCATCTCAGTGCTGGCAGGGGTCTCCACCCGGCTGCTCCAGCACCCAGGGCTGCATCAGGGTAGGTCCATGCGGCTTCTCCTCAGGGATATCTTGCAGGAAGTGAGTCTTGCCAGCTGGAGCAGAGAACTAGCTAAGACAGCTGCACCCTGGTGCAACCATCACAAAGCAAGAGACCTGAGAACTAGAAAGGCGAGGCTCACTGAGCCATTTATCTCTCCGCCCTTCAATTACCCCCACATGTGTTTATCGGCCAGGTTGGCACAATAAACTAACTATATCAATCTTCATGTTCTCTTCCCACAAGTATAGTCAATTTGAGTCACGTGTAATCCATCTGGTGAGGTCTAGGCGTATAGTCATCATTTTTGTTTTGAAAAAAGTATTTTCAATGAAAAAGCTGGTGACCTTGCAAAATTGTTTCACAGAATCTCCAGCTTATTTTCCACTTTCTAATCCTTTGTTTTAACGTTTGCATTACAATGGCCAATAATTATCAATACATATTAATTGAATATTTTATTAATTTCAGGCTGAAAATTTGGTAGAATTCTTCAATTTCTCTATCACTAACACTAGTGCATGTTGCATATATTAGACTTGATCTCTTTGTAGGCATATAAATATTATCTTATCCATCACAGGCAGCATTGTACTTCAAGACAGATCTTGAATTGTTCTTTTTGACTATTAATATGATGCATACATTTGAATTTGTCATCTTCAGCAAAGTAAATCATATGATTATCTGGCTCAAAATTATTAACACTACTTCATTTCAACTCGTTAACACCCTTGTAACCAATATGTATTTGTTCCAGTACATTTTTAAAGATTTCCAGTTTTCCTAGATTCATACTTAGTACATTCCATATTTCAGTTACTCATGGATGCTTACAGCTGTTTCTTCTCATTTGGAGTCTTTCCCCATCAGCAAATGAGGGTTCCCAAAGTGTTATCTCATTGATGCCATTAAATTGGATAGATTTTCTTTTAGTGACTGGATCCTAATAATTCCAATGTCCAATGACTTTTTGTGTTTTTTGGGGGGCGGGGGGGTGGTTCTCGTCATGGATCATTTGTCATCTGAACTTGTTACGTGTGATGCCCATTACACTGGAAAACAGATGCCTAAGTTGGAACTGCATTAATCGAGAGATTAATTGATTTTGCTTCTGTCACATTCAGATTGGGGACAGTGAAAATTTCAACTATCTTAAACAAAAGCTGTGATTTGAAGGTTTCTGAAGTACAACATGTACCTGGATTGAAAACTCCTGATTCAGTGTGTGTGTGTGATTTATTTTTAAGAATTAGGTGGAAGGGTTACATTTGAACCACCAAATCTGTATTCAACAGTTAAAACTACTCATCCACCTGTCTCAGTGTTCTGTTCAAACTTCTGCCTGATTGCTCTTCTTTGTCTTTTGAACATTTGCCCTTCTTTTCACTCCTGTGAACTCCTGTCACCATTCTGCTCTACTGTTTGATCTTCCTTCCCTAGCCATGTCCCTTTGGGTACTTCCAAAGTCACTTCCTTTTGGTATAAACACTGTCTTGTTTTTGTTTGTTTGGTTTGGTTTCCTTTTAATAGTGGTACCATGCAATATTTATACTTTTATGATTGAATAAATTCACTCAGTGTAATGTTCCCCATGTCCATCCATGCTATGAGGTGCTTCATGGTTTATCATTTCTTTTCAGTGTTGCATAGTGTTCCAATTTATTCAAATAACCTAGAGGGAGAACATCTTAATTTTTAAGTTTTTAGTTCAACCTTAGTAAGGTCTACTAAAGAATGTATGGGTTAAGATCTTTTTGCTCTCAGATCTATCTCTTAAGTACCATAAAGCATGTAATGTGAAGTTATAGTGTTCATATGCTAGGTCACGCCAGGTTCTGAGTTCTGGCTACCTTTAGTTTTTGCATTGTAATCAAGATTTTTTTTGTTAACTTGTGATGAGAAACCCAGCAATGGGAAAAGTTCTGTGCCATAAGAGAGAACTGGACAGAAGCAGTTTTACATAAAACTTTATATAACTCTATCTATTTATAGACCATGTGTAGTAATCTTGAAGATAAAATTTTCATTTATTCAATGAATGTGCATATATGCCCAAATTCAATTCTCAGAATATCACTATTTTTCAAATCCCAAGAACTTCTAGACTAGAATATAAAACATTATGTTTGCTTATAGTTGCCAATGGGTTTACCTGACTGTTAATGCCTGCAGTGTTCAGATTTTATGTCAACTTGCACCAATGTGAAAATGTACAGGTGGAGTCTAACCTATCAATCAGGTCACAGCCTGATGATGCCTGGCTAGGCTTGTGGCCTTTTCTTAAGAAACACAATGGGAACTTTTCTCTTCTCTCTGATCATTTGTCTTTGTCTTAGCTGAGACTGCCTGCCTGCCTTCAGGGATGGCCCCATGTGTCCCACTAACCCTGAGAGCTAAGCTGGGAGCTGTTGGCACCATGCCTTGGAGTCATGTGATTCTGCACCCACCCATAGGCCTGTGATCTTCCAGCGTCCCCATTCACATTTCTTCATCATCAGCCATTGACTATGCGAGTCTGAAAAGGGTTTCTACTAGCATCAAACTCATGAACTTAAGTTAAACTAAGGGATTATTGATGCCCTCTTGATATAAAGTTCTTTCTTACATATACATGACTCTTTGGTTTTGTTTCTCTAAACAACTCAGCCTAAAATAATGTCCCATGCATAAGATTCATAGGGTTTTCCTTGACTAATTTTTTAGAAATAAATCACTAGGATTTCTTGTTCTGAAAGTTCTTCTGAACTCAAATGGGTAGTGACTGCTCATCAGGTGCATTAGCCAGGATCAAACTCAGGTCTCCAGCATGGAAGGTAAAAACTTTACCACTAAACTGCCACTGTCTGCTCCCTTCATTTCTTGTGGCAGGAACTATGAATGTTATATTGTTTCATTAATTTTCTATAGAACATGATATATAGATTATTATATTATAATATATAGAATATTATCATATTTCAGATGAAGAAACTTAAGTTCAAAAGAAACTTGTTTTTCAATTTCTACCTGAAAGCCATGATTTGAACTCAGATTTGATATCTAAACAGTCTGCTGGAGTTCAAAGGTGAAAATTAGCATTACAGTAAGGATTCTCATTAGGAAAATATCACATTGTCAAATATACCCATATTTTAGTTCTTCCCAGGTTTTCCAAGGTAATCTGAGCAGCCTTCTTCTAGAAGCTATGTGGACAGTTTTTTCTGTTTATAAATGAATTTATTAATTCATTTATATATGAAAGTTTTTATTATTAATTTACAAGTTTGCTTTAAAAATGACCATTATAGCACTGCAAATGGCTAAGATCAAATGTCACTTGCAGGTTTGCATGCCTATGCAGTGACTTAGATCATGAACTATTTATCCTAGATAATCTTGCTGAGAACAGTTCATTTTTTTCAATCATTCTGGCAAACATGTTTCAGATATGGATTGTCAGGAATTTAAATGGGACTGGCAATATTTTCCCACAAAATGTAGTACAACCATGTTTCAAAATTAACTCCAAAAGCTCAAAGGGACTTTTGCCTATGCACCTAGTGGGTATTTGCCACAAGTTCTAGATAACATAGCTGTCAGACCTTAATTCCTGGACTATTTCACAACCTTATGTTTAAATTGGAAACTATACAGCTGCTTACTACACTTATATATCTAATTATGTCAATTTTTTAAAGTACAAAACTCATTTCTTTGAAAATATGCATTCAAAAAAGAGAATAGCATCATGAAGAAGGAATTTAAGCTGGGCAAATCAAAATGTCAGCAAGTTAATATTTAGCTTTTTAACTTTTAGGTTCCACTAAAACAATATTTCCCTTAAAGCTAATTTTAATTCCAGTATTCTAAAAGAAATTATGCATATTTTAGCCTAATCTTTTAAGGAATCAAATGACTGTTCATGTTCAAAAGTAATTTGGGGGGAAATTTTAAAATTAGCAAACCTGAAAACTCATTGTGGTTAGAATCATTGAGTTTAAGAGTTTGACTGACAACCCACACAAAGATAATAATTTTGGGTTAAATGATTTCTCATAGTTCCCCAATTACCAAATGATAGTCCATAAGAAGGGAAATGAACTCTTGTCCTTCACTAGAGTTCCACTCAATTCACTGAGTAGTCCTCTGGTAATCTCAATGAGCAAAAGCAGATTCTAACGTGTCTTGCCCAAAATTAGAGACAATCTACATAGAATGTAAATCAGACTCATTAACCAAAATTGCTTCTAAACAAGTAAATTATTGCATAAATATATTTTCATCAAAGAGAAAGTGTCCCTCTTTGAAAATCAATAGTATGCTAAGGTAATACATAGAAGAAAATGTGCAAATTTAAATTTGACTCCAATATTTCAATTTTCTAAACAAAGAATATTTTTCCTTAAATATTGCTTAAGAACATTTTGTTTTGGCTGTTTATTGTATATATGTGTTTATGCAGATATAACTAAAATGATAAACTGCTACAGAGATCATCTCAAAACCTGGCAATTTTATATGATATAGCACGTGATGAGACAATCAGTTTCCTACTGTATTTTTTTGTACTGATGTCTCATACAGTTGTAAGTTCAGTTTGTTTATTTCATGAGATTCCATAATGCATCTTTGAATTTAGTTGTAAATTGCAATCATCATCATTAATATATTAAAATTTTAAAAACATTATTATGTATATTATTATGTGCAAAGTTTGACTACATTTTTAGTTTTAGTCTTGCCAGAATTTTTTTGACAGGTAAACCAGTGACGTGTGTTTATATTTTTCATATAATCATTAATTTGACAGTAACCTTTAAGGTCATCTTGATGTTCAGAGAATTTTATAAATTAGTCATTAAATCCAGACATGGCAAGAAAGTGGGATAAAATACATCAGTCAATTTTGATACATAAACTCTGCCTTCACAATTTAAAATTCGTTTAGAATTTATAATGTTCTGTCCACATCATAAATGATGGCAGAAGCCATCAATTTGAAAGGAAAATTAATAATTTACTTATTAAACATTCAAGCACCCCAGAGGGTTGGAAGTAAGGTCTAAATGAATCTACAATTAATCACTCATATTCTTTTGCTTGGTTTTTGCTTTTTCTGTTATGCAAGCAAGAAAAAAACCTCTTTCCCACATGGAGACAAAATTGAGAATATGATCACGTGACAATAGTGAGCTCAACTCCGTATTTTATTGTCTCACTTCCAAGCACGTGGCTAGTAAGTGTCCACATGAGGGTTTCTAAACAGATCTTCCAAATTTTGAAGATCCCCCTTTTGGACTTTTTCAGGTAATTAGGGAGATGGTTGTACACTATTTTTCTCTCTGTTTCCCTTAATGATTCTATTTGTATGTACTATTTTAACAGTTTTATTGGCCTATAATCAAGATATTGGACAACTGAGTAGCTTAATCACATCCAGATGAGTTGTACAATCACCACCATAACCAGCTTTAGAGCACGATCTTTTTTCTGTACTCGTCGTCACTGCACATGTTGCAAACGTTTTTCATCTGGGCTCTAGGAAACTCATGTTGGGGGTACGTAGTGACCCAGCATTTTAAAAGAAGCTGATGAGGTGAGCTGTGGGTCCCAATCCTCTCTTTCAACATTCAGACAAAAAGTTCTTCTTTCATAACTTTCTTTATACATTATTTTTCAAACTAAACACTTCCTTCAAAATATGCTGCTCCCTTAAACATTTGGAAGCCAGTTTGTTTTTTTGTCAGTTTTCCTGAGAAAACATTCTCCTCTGTTACCATATAAAATGCAAGAAACTTGAGTCAGTACATGCATATAATTGCTAATTCTTGTATATATTTTTTATTTTAATTTTCCATAAATGAAATTTTAAAAGTTTGCTACTACTGTTCCAATTCATATATGCACAGGTTTATTTCAAACAAAACCTATTTAAATGTCTCTAGTCAATAGATCAGCATTCTGATCCATAGAAACCTGAAGACATCATCTCTCAGTAATGCCTGTGCCTGTCTTAGTGCTACTAGGATGACTTCAAAATAAGGTGCAGTCTGAACAATGGCTTCCTAGATGACTAGCTGGGCCAGTTTAATTCCAGGAAGAGAGGGAAACACTGAAAAGCATAGTCACTGTTTCGGGGATTCCCAAGGCCTTAGAATGATAGAATTTCGCAAAGGACTTGGGACTATTATGGGTGCTTGTTGCAGTTTTTAATAGGATGGAAACTGCATTGATGAGAAAAAGTCCAGGAAGGTTTCACTGCGGTATCCCCACACCTGTTCCCTTCCTCCCCATCATTCTTCAAGGATAAAAAGGGCTGTAAGAATTTCATTGAGAAGCCTTACTCCATTCAACCTACATCTCTGATCTTGCCCCGTAAGATTGCTTTGTGCTCTGCAAACTCAAATAACATTCTAAGGGAACACCGTTTGATCCTCTTGAGGATAAAAAACTGCTGTTGGATTGGGGTACACATTGAAGCAGGTAGAATCCTTTGCAGGAAACAGGGAGATGAAACTACTGCCTTCTGAAGTAGATAGACCTAAACAGAGAAAATGTCTAGAAACCATAGCTTTACATTTTTATATTCTTAATCTGCAGTTTTCTATGATGTCATGGCAATACTTTTGTTGTTTAGCTATACTTGTATATTGAGATTGAATTAACAGGATTTGAGAAATTCACACTTTGGATACTATTAATTGATTCTCACTTCATGGCAATTATGGTTTTATGTCATAAAGACATTATCCTTTCATCTGAAAATACTTTATCAATTCTTTTTCCCTATTAGCAAAATCACAGATATTTAAGGAATGGCCCAATAAAAGAAAATGGACTTATTTTAATAAGCAAGACTTCTAAAGGTTTACATTTAAAATTAAGAAAATAGTAAAAGGGAGCAAGAAAAGCCTCAAAGTACCAGATACAAAAATTGCTCTACGGGAAGACTAGGATAGAGGCCACATAATATAATAATCTTATATTACAGTATTTGGCTTTAGATCAACTCTGGTACATCTAGTCAGGATAGGGGAAAATTGTTTTCCATCAACTTATTCTTTTATCTCCAGCCATTACTTTCTATTGTTTGAAGCTGATGTTGCAGATGAGAGACTGGCTGTGGAGATCCAGTGCAGACCTGCTATGAGAATGTATGCACTGCAGCCCTGCATTCTTGTCATGTTTCTGTGGATTTCTTCAGAATAATGTGGAAACAAAAACAGCAAAGTGACTCTTTTCATGATGAATGTGCCCCCAAACATGAATCTGTCATGTCAGCCAGAACTACGGATTCAGGTCTGCTCCAATAACAAAAAAAAGGAAATAGAAAAGTGTGTCTGACAATGCCAAATTAATCAAAAGCTTCAAATATGATAATAAAATATTTGATGGAAAAATACATATACTCAGTTGTTTTTCTAACTAGAATGAGATAAGGTTGGAGAACATATGGGATATATAATTCAAGAGTATGAATATTTCAGCACAGTTTCACCTCAAAATCAGTCCTTTAGAGTGACATATAGTGCTGTTATTTAACGCCCTGTTTATTTGTCATTTGTAAATAAACAGAGTCATTCTTTTTTAAGACTGTATTAGCTAAACTCAACTAGAACTTGGAGTTTGGTAGGGGAAAATCTGAGACCAGAGAGAGATTAGACCACTGACTGAGTAGAGATATTCCTCTCGACCAAGGAGTATACCCTTACTTTTATTGATCCTGACTTGTAGTAAACAATAAACTTCCCGAATGAACCCCTTAATGTTGAATGTTTTATATAAGTTCTGTGGGGCCATTGTAACAATTTATTGGACCTAGCAGAAAAGTACAGTCTTGGGGGGAACGGTTGTTGTCACAGTAGGCAAAGAAGGAAGGAGAGTGGAGGCTTAGTGACAACAGAGAAGTCAGAGGAGGCAGAGATGGCCTCTGCACTACTGTCACAATGTTGAACTCTACCTTTTATTCGTTATTCACTTTGGTATGTTTGTTAAATATTTCCTTTAAAAATATTTTTCTATGTAAAATTTTCCAAGGCACATAGGTTTATAATCACAAAAATAAAATGGATGTTGCCAAGCCAAATCTGAATCATGAAAATCTATGATTGCCACGTGTAACACAGTAGAACTGTCATCCATAGGATGTTCAAGGCTGTGAACTTTAGGAGGCAGAAAACAAGACCTTTCTTCAGAGGGTCTTTGGGTATGTTCAAACTGTCAACCTTTCAGCTAGTGCTCAAGCACTTAATCATTTGTGCCACCCCAGGATCGATATTATCATATGCTCTTGTTAAAAGCTGCTGAGCCCCATCCAACTGATAAATGACTTTCTGCACAACAGAACTCAGCAACACCCTGTCTGGGACCTTCCTCACAGTGTTCTTTACACTAGAGTCCATTGCTGCAGCCACCATGTCAATCAATCTTGTCAAAGCTCTTCCATTTTTTGGTGCCCTTCTATTTCACCTAGCATGATGCCCTTTTCCAAGGACTAGTCTTTCCTGAGAACACATCCAAAGTGGATGGCACGAAATCTAGCTCCATTGCTTCTAAGTATTCTGGCTGTACTTACTTCAAGACAGATTTGTTTGTGCTTTTGATTGCCCATGGTACTTTTAATGTTTTTCGCTAGCACCATCATTCAAAGATGTCGATTTTTCTCTTTGTTATTCACTATCCAACTTTCAGATGCATGCAAGGCAATTAAAATGTCTATAGCTGGTTTTTTGTTTTGTTTTGTGTTTGTGTGTGTGTTGCTTTGTTTGGCTTTGTCTTGTTTTTGTGCTTATTATTGTCTTTGCATGTCTATTTAGATAAGATAAGTGGGATAAACAATCTGGAGGAGAAAACAACCTGACTGATGGTTCTGTGGGGAGGGACACAGGAGAGAGGGAGGCAGGGGAAAGGAATGGGGGTGGTAACAAACTCAGGGACAAGGGAACAACAAGTGATCTAAAATCCATGGCAAGGAGGGTGTAGGATGCCTCGTGGGGCTTGATCAAGGGCAACATAGCCAAGAGGAATTACTGAAACATGAATGAAGGCCAAATATGATAGTAGGACAAGAGGAAAGGAAAAGGAAATAGAGGAAAAAATAAGAGTCAAAGGACATTTATAGAGGTCTAAATACAGGCATGTACATATGTAAATATATTTTTATATTACAATAGGAGAATAGAGCTAAGTATATATATTTATTTGTTAAGTATTAAGGTAGCAGACAGACATTGGGCCTTGACTCAAGTACTCCCTTAATGCAAGAACACTATGTTCTAAGAACCCAGCATTCTGTAATGCTCACTTTCCTTACATGATCACTGAAGACAAAATGGGTGCATATGCAAATGTGGTGAAGAAAGTTGATAGTGCCTGGTTATCAAAATATATAGTATCTGGGATCTTAAAAACCTTGAAGATAAACAAGTGACCACCTAGCTGAGAAGCAACAAAGCCCACACGGAAGAAACACACCAGCCTATGTGATCATGAGGTGTTGATGGGATCAGGTATCAGGCATCAAAGACCCAGAACATTCTATCAACGTGAATGAGGGGGAGGGTGGACTGGAGACCCAAAGCCCATCTGTAGACAATTGTACATCCCCTTACAGAAGGGTCACAAGAAAGAGATGAGTCATTCAGGGTGCAGTATAACACCGATGAGACATACATTTCCTCTAGTTCTTAATGTTTCCTCCCCACCACTATCATGACCTCACTTCTACCTTACAAATCCGGCTAGACCAGAGTATGTGTTCTGGTAGAGATGAGAGCTCACAACACAGGGAATCCAGGACAGATCAACCCCCCAGGACTAATAATGAGAGCAGCAATACCAGGAGGG
>NW_022111368.1:1490914-1493143 GCF_000313985.2 Echinops telfairi
ACATTTGATCTATGCTTAATAAAATATGACATTTATATAATCAGAAAGATTATATTTTATTCTATTTCTTGAAGTCTTTTTATTCTTCAAATGCCTTGGAATTTTAGCTTTTAATTTCTAATTAAATGGAAATGGAAATCTTTTGGAAAAAATTAAACTGGAAAATTTGGAAAATCAGAATGAGTTTGAAAAATTATTGGTTCAGGTAGAAAGCAAATTCTTAATGCTAAAAATTAAAATGGAAAATTTGGGGGAAATAACATACGTGGCTTGTCACAATGTATTCACATCTTGCTTATTATTTACGGAACCAAATACCAAAAGCAGTTTGTAATGAATGGATTCTGGCTCATGGTGTTTCTATTTGACAGGGTAGAACTGCCCCATGGAGTTTCCAGTGTTCGCAAAAGCAGACTGCCACAACTTTCCCTCACAGAGATGCTGATGGTTTCAAACCACTGACTTTCAATGTTTAATCATTATTCAAGCAGGGATCCTATTATTTACCAAAAGGAAAATAATCTTTACAAGGGAGGAATGTATCACCAACAGAGGGATTAAAATTAGTACCACCAACAGAGGGACTACATGAAGTTAGGTGTCTCCTGATCCGATGATATAAGGACACAATATCACCTATACAATATTCTTCCTAAAATATTATATTTAACTAAATATAAGTAAACAATGAGACAAATTCAGAATGTGGTGCATTCTAAAAACACCTGCTCTGGATTCCTCAAATGTCACTTTAATGAAAACTAGACTAAACTATTTAAACAAACAAAAGGCACTCACTCACTCTCTTTTGAAAGAGGTGCAAGATAAAAAACAAATAAAAATCAAGAGACATCAAATTCAATATGAAAATTGTTATTTGATTCTGCAGTAAGAGGGTGGGGAAGGGTATTGAGGAAATATGAATATTGGCAATGTTCTAGATATTTATATATTTGCTGACTGTTATGTATAATAAAGACATTTTGATTATCCTAATGAGTAAACAACTTTATTCTTGACATGAAAATTGAAATACCAAAGAAGGGTGTTCTTTCTAAATTATCTTTTCAAAAGTTGAGAAAAACTATATCTGGGTGTGTGTCTATGAGATATAGATAGATGAAGGACAGTAGACATTAAAAGTGGAAGAATAAGAGAAAAATAGAAATGCAGGTCACTGGAAAAAGCAAAACTAGTGAATGTAAATGAAGAGTATTACCAGCATTCATACTAATATCCATTATATCTCCTATAGATTTTAAATGATTACCATATGATCTAATTGTTCAAATCCTTGGTATACATATAATAAGAATTGACAGCAAGAATTCAAATGGTTACTTTTCCACCAAAGTTCACTGCAGCTCTATTCACAGGAGTCAAAGAGTAATTGATCAACAACAGCATGCAGATATTAGAATGTTACTCAGTTAAGGAGAAATGCAGTCCTGATATGCACGACAATGTGGTTTAATCTTGAACACGTCTGTTAAGTGAAATCAGTTGCAGAAGGAGCAATGGTTTATGATCTCAGTTTATGAAATTTCTAAAATAAGTGATTGTAGAAAAACCAAGAAATTAAAGAGACCAAGATTTTACCAACGACTTCAGTCAGAAATTGATCAACCATGTAATCAAGATGCATTGTTGGAAACAAAGAGGAAGGAACAATAGTTAAAAATCTGGATTTGGTTATATGGAAATGAAGCTGGAGATCACATATTAAAATTTTCTAAGACCATTGGCTTTCATAGAAAATCCCTTTTGTCTACAACACAAAGGGCAACAATATATATGATATTCTCCAGATGAATTATTCAGAACTCAAATCGACAATATCAGCAGCTATACCCAGACCAGGGGTCAAATGTGAAACAAACCATCAACAGCTCATATATAAGTTCAAGATAAAGCTGAAGAAAATTTAAACAAGTACACAAGAGCCAAAATAGGACCTTTAAGCTATGCCACATGAATTTCGAGACTATTTCAAGAACAGATTTGATGCATGGAGCACAAATGACGGAAGACTTGATGAGGGCTGTGGGAGGACATTAAGACCATCCTCCGTGAATAAAGCCAGAGATCATTCAAAGGCCTGGAACAAAAGAAAGGATCAAAGTGAATGTCAGAGGAGACTCTGAATATGCTCTTAGTTAAAAGTAGCTAAAGCAAATGGAAGAAAGGATAGTCAAAGAGTTGAAAAGAAATATTCTTTTTCTTTTTTTT
>NW_022111368.1:1494825-1504108 GCF_000313985.2 Echinops telfairi
TGTTTTCTCCTCCCGATTGTTCATCCAGCCTATCTTACTTAGACAGACCTGTGGAGATAATAACATGCACAAAAACAAGACAGAGCAAAAGGACTGCTCCAGTAGACAAAGCCAAACATTATGATGAAATATGTAAAGACCTAGAATTAGAGAACATAAATGGGAAGAATACAATAAGAATATCTTAAACTGGAAGAATTGAAGGAAAAAAAACAATCCTTGCATTGCAATCTTGAAAGAATCAAGAGGGAAAATACTGAATGATGCAGGAAGCACCAAGAAAAAATGGAAAGAATACACAGGCAGTGTAGCAAACAGAACTAGTTAACAGTCCACCATTTCATGAGTTAGTATATAAGAATAACCAGTGGTGCTGAAAGAACTTCAAACTGCACCGAATGAAAAGTCAAAATGAAGGCTCCAGGAATTAAAGGAAGTATAAAATTTCAATAAATGGATGAAGCACTGGAAGCACTCACCCGTCTAAGCCAGGACATTTGGAAGTCAACTCTTTGACCAACTGACTGGAAGATATCCATACTTGTACCTATTCCATAGAAAAGTTACACAACAGAATGCTCAAACTATAGAATATCTTTGATATCACAGGCAAACAAATTGTTCCTGAAGATCATCCAACAATAGTTGTAGCCGTACATTGAGAGAGAACTGCCAGAGAGATTCAGGCTGGATTCAGAAAAGTTTGGGTGACAGGTAGATCTTGGCTCAAAGCAGAAAAAAGCAGAAAGGTGTTCACCTGTGTTTGATTGACTATGCAAATACATTTGACTGTGTGGACCATATAAACTATGGATAATCTTAAGAATGAGGATCCCAGAACAACTGAGTGTGCCCCTGAGAAACTTGACACACAGATCAAGGCAGTTGTGCGAACTGAACAAGGGAATATAGCATGGTTTAAAAGCAGGAAAGGTGTGTGTCAGGCTTGTATCATCCCACTAATTCAAAATGTATGATGGAAAATCATCAGAGAAGTTGGCTTATATGAAGAATAATATGGCATCATGATTGGAGGAAGGCTTATTAACCACCTGCAATATGCAGCTTACACAGCCTTGCTTGATGAAAGTCAGAAAGAATTGAGACTTATTGATGAAGATTAATGAGTCTTAATTATGGATTAATTAAGCTTAAATATGGATATGACTCAATGTAAAGAAACCTAAATCCTCACAGCTGGACCATCATGATCTATTGAGAAAAGTTTGAAGTTGTCAAGGATTTTGTCTTGCTTGGCTCCACATTTGATGTTCATAGAAGCAGCAGTCAAGATATAAAAAAAGATGTTCCATTAGGTAAATCTGCTACACAAGACTTTGTTAGAGTATTGAAAAACACAGATGTTACCTATAGTCTGAGGTGTGCCTGACCCAAGCCAAAGCATTTTCAATTGCCTCGTGCCTCACACATGTTTGACATTGAATAAGGAATACTGAGCAAGAATCACTAAACTTGAATGATCTTACTGGAGAAGAATACTGAAAGTACGTATCATTGACTGCTAAAAGACAAACAAATCTATCCTTGAAGAAGAAGTAAGGCCAGAGTTCTCCTTAAAGAAAAGGATAGCAAGCCATCATCTTACATACTTTGGACATATTGTCAGGAGAGACCAGTCCATGGAGGATGCACTACTTGATAAAGTGGAGGGGCAATGTAAAAGAGGAAGGCCCTCATTGAAAGATTAAAACGGAGGCGGCAAAACTGGACTCGGGCATGGGATCAATGGTGAGGATGGCCCCGGACTGTGAAATCTTTCATTCTGTTTTTCTTAGGGTCACTATAGGTCAGAAACAACTGGATGATGCCTAACAACATAAGCACCAAAGGTTACTAGTGTTTACCAAAAAATGTGAGTGGCAGGGCAAAGAGAGTTGAATGATTCAAAGACACTGTGTGTCTCTTAGTGGTGATGGAAAATTTTGGAACAGGAAAAGATTAATTGTTGAACAACATAATAAGCATAAGTTAACATCACTGAGCTATACATACGAAGACTGTAGAAGTGGCAAACCATTATATATATAAATCACAATACAAAGCTACTATATAAATAATGTTGGAGGAAATATAGAGTTCCAAGTTTACCTATTTTACAGATAATTAACTTGAGGAAATAAAACAGAAAGTACATATTAACTGAAAATTAAAAGGAAGAAATATTCATTGCTTTGGGCATGCATAGATGGCTAAGTATCAGCCAAAGCGCTTCAGGTAAAGCATTCCATTATTGTGGCGAATGAACCAACATAAGCTTGGAACAGTCAGGAATGGTGGCATCTTGACACAACTTGTATATACCTTGCCAATTGAAATATTAGAAAATTGCTTTGGAGATATAATCATCATATTATTCAACAGTTAATAAGGAGAATGAAGCTAAGTTATTAGATTCTATTTGTACCTAATCATATTTATCAATTATTTTGAACTGCCATAAAAAGCATAAAGCAAAGCAGTATGTGTAGAGCACTATAAACAGTACCATAGCTGGGAAAAGCTAACTTACGCAAGTTCTACTTCTACTGAGAAACTTCATTATTTTAGATAGACAAGACTGACTGAACAAAAGGGCATTATAATATTTACAAGTAGTGAAGAACCCCATTACATTTCAGAGGCTTCAAATTCAACACCATTTATCAACATGCTCCACAAAATCAAGAATATAATTATGCTCATAAAAACTGAAATCAAAACATCAAAGGCCACTGGGAAAGGATGTTATTACTCAGAATTATGTTGGCATTTCCATTGATACAGAAAATGGCTTATATTTTTATCAATGTAATTGGAAAATGTATAACTTTAATGGCCATTTTGGGTCAGATCCAAATACTAAGGCCTACTTTTAGTTTTTCTTTCTTCTTTTTAATTGTTTGTGTTGTGATTTATATAATTTGATTTCGAAAGATTGTTTAAAACATGAGTAAATTGTCTGCTATTATGAAATTTTATAACAAATGTAAGCTTAAGGTTAATAAAATAGATGACATAGACAAATATTTGTGAGAAAAAAACGTAAAAGTTTCTCATAAAAGTGTTATAATTTAACATGGCTCTTTCTATGTAAAATCTTGCAATAGTGTAACTGACTATCATAAGTACATGGTTATCTGCAATTTCATAGTACTTACACCAGAATAGTTTTGTTCTCCTATGTTAACCATGAAGCCAAAAACAGATTTCCTGCATTAATGTAAGACATAAACAATGTATTTTGCATATTACATATTTCAGTCTTCCAGAAAATGAAAGAGAAAGATGTCACCATATAATATCTTGCCCAAGTCTTTCAGTGACCTCAGGAACATAATTGAGTTTCCAAGGAAATGGTTCTTTATGTCACTTATTTGTTTTATTTCACCAGCAATCACTAATACTATTTTAATAAAATTTATTAGCAAATGTTCTGTATTGTGTTTTAGAAGATTGTTCAACTATGAGAATCATGATTCATGTATATGTGTCTATTCAAAAATCCATCCTAAAAAGGTAGCAGCCATTAAAATAAATTTCCCTCAGAAAACTCAGTCAAGTAAATGGAGACACCAAGCATGCTACTCTACTACTCTACTCTGAGAGGAGATAATATGCATCCTGCCTTGGCCAGCCCTAACTACAGTGTTAATGTCCTAGAGCTACTATAACAAAATGTCGCAAGTAGCAGGCAATGAAGAACAACAATTTATTATCTCACAGTTCTGGAGGCTAGAAGTCTCAATATAGAACATCAACAGGGCGTAGTTGGAAGACACTTAAAATACAACTGAACAGGTGCTCCCTCGTTAAGGTAGTGGCAACCTTGATGTCACAGAGGGCGCTGTTTGGGGACCTTCATTTGCTGATGGGGTAATATTCAAACAAAGACGAAACAGCTGCAATCATTCATACCAAATCAAAACATGGAACATCCAAAGAATGAATCTAAGAAACTGAGAGGTCATAAAGAAATAAATGAAATTCATAAAAAAATAGTCTAGGCACTAGTGAGCTGAATGGACTGATATTATACATCTGAATCAAGAAATCATTTGGACTACTAAGTAGGAATGGCAAATTAAAGAGAATGCTGTGGCATTCCTTGTAGAAACAGATCATGATTCTATACATTTAGTGAGAACAGGATATCCATATATGAACAAGGCAGAGCAGTTAATGTGATTGTTGTGGTTAGGTGCCAGGGAGTCGGTGCAAAGTCACAGTGGCCCTATGTACAACGGAATGAAACACTGCACCATCCTGACAAATGCCCTTAGGTATGTTTGAGTGCATGTTGCGGTCACTGTGTCAATCCTTCTAGCTGAAAGCCTTTCCTTTTTCACTGCCCCTCCACTTTACAAAGCAAGGAGGTCCTTCTCCAACGACTGGTCTCTCCTACTGTGTCCAAAGTTCATTAAGACAGTCTCGCCATTTAAAAGACTCTAAAGAGGCAATCTGGTTGCACTTCTTTCAACACAGATTAACTTTTTCTGCTCATGGTACTTTCAGAATTCTTTGCAGCACCATAGTGCAAACATATCGATGCTTCTTTGAGCTTCCTTGTTCAATGTCCAACTTTCTCATGGATACAGAGCAATGAAGAATACAATGGTTTGAGTAAGGCATGCCTTAGTCCTAAAACTACCACCCTTGCTTTTAAGCACTTTAAAGAAGTTTTTGTAGCAGATTTATTCAATGCAATGAGTCATTTGATCTCTTGACTGCTGCTTCCATGAGGATCTAAACAATATAACATCTTTGACAACTTCAATCTTTTCTTCATTTATTACGATGCTACTTATTGGTTTAGTTGTGAGAATGTTGGTCCCTTTATATTTAATTGTTATCCAAACAAAAGGCTGAAATCCTTGATCTTCATTAGCAAGTGCTTAACTTCTCCTTACTTTCAGCAAGCAAAAATTTTTCAGGTGAATATTGCCAATTTAATATGCCTTCCTACAATCCTGACCCCTCATTCTTCTCTAAGCAATCTAGATTCTTTGGTTATTGCTCAGCATACAGGTTGAATACATATGATTAGAAGACATAACCCTGACACACACCTTTCCTGATTTTTAAACCATGCAGAATTCCCTTGTTCTATTCACACAACTACTTCTTGATCCATGTACAATATCTGCAGGAGCATAATGAATTTATCTGGAATTCCCATTCTTATTGATGCTGTTCTTAGATGATATGATCCATTCAGCTGAGTGCCTTATCATAGACACTAAAATACAAGTAAGTATCTTTCTGGAATTCTTTGACATTAGCCAAGAAACATTTGAAATCAACAAAGATATCTGTTGTTCCATGGACTCTTTTGAATCCAACCTAAATCTCCAGGAGCTCCTTGTCAATGTTCTGTGGAAGAACTAGGTGATCTTCAGCAAAATTTTATTTGTCTGTGACATCAGTGACATTATTCTATAATATGAGCTGTCTGTTGGGTCACCTTTCTTTATAATGAGTACAAATATTTATCTTTTCCAATCATTTGGCCAAATCGCTGTCTTCCAAATGACTTGACATAGAAGACTGTTTCATCAGTGCTTCATCAACTGGTTGAAGTATTTTAATTGCGAGTCATTCAATACCCGGAGCCTTGATTTTGGCTAAAGCTTTCAATGCAGATTGGAATTGTTTTTTCACCGTCTTTGGTTCTTCCTCATTTGCTGTCTCTTGAAATTGTTGAACGTCGACTAGTTCTTCTTGGTGCAGGGACTGTGTTCTTTACATCTTTGGGGGATGCTTTCTACATCAATCAATATTTTGCCTCTAGAATCTACACTGCAACTACAGGCTTGAATTTTTCTTCAGTTATTGCAGTGTAAGTTATGCTGAGAATGCCCTTCCTTTTTGATTTTCTTATTCTAGGTCTTTGCACATTTCATTACAATACTTTGTCTCCTAGAGCTAACTTTTGAAATATTACCTTCAATTGTTTTACTTCATCATTTCTTCCATTTATCTTAGCTATTTTAATATTAAAAGCACATTTTAGAGGCTTTTTTGGCATCCACTTTTATATTTTCTTTTCTCCTTGGTTTTCAATGAGTTTTTGCTTTATGAACGATCTTCTTGATATCATCCCACAGGTTTTCTGTCATTAATGATTGCTAATCAGTTCTTGAAATGTTTTTGAAATTCCTGTGGAATTTACTCAAGGGCATAATTTGCTTCTCATGGATTTGTTTAAAGTTTCTTCAGCTTCAATCTAACCTTAGAGATAAGGAGGAATTAGTGATCTATTACACAGTCATCCCTTGGCTTCACTTTAACTGATATTTAGCTTCTTCATTGTCTCTTACACAGATGCAATCAATTTAATTTCAATTTAATTCATCTGGAGAAGTACTTGTTGTTGAAAAATATTTGCAATTAATATTTGCAATAAAGAAGTTGTTTGGGTTCTATCAAGTGATCTCCAGCTCAGTTTCTATCATCTGAGCCATATTTTCCAAACGCAATTCCTTCCCTTTGCTTCTACCTTTATGTTTCCATTGTCAATAATTATCAATTCATCTTGATTACTTGCTTAAGCCATGCCAGACTCAAAACATTGGTAAAAGTCTTCAATTTCTTCATCACTAGCTTTAGTGGCTGGTGCATAAATTTGAATAATAGTTGCACTGGCTGGATTTCCTTGATTGAGGATATATATTACCTTATTAAAAACAACTTGTACTTCAAGATAGATTTTGGAATGTTCTTCTTTTTCTTCTTTTTTGGTTATAAGAACAGTGCCATACCCTTGAATTGTCATTCTCAGCAGTGTAAGCCATATTGTTGTCTGATTCAAAACTATCAACACCAGCTCATGTCATCTTATTAATGCTTACGATATTGATTTCTATTAGGTTCTTTTTTGTTTTAATGACTTCAAATATTCCTAGATTCATAATTTATACAACCAAAGTTCAAATGACTAATAGTTATTTTTAGTTGTTTGTCCCCATCTTGAGTCATGCCTCATCAGTTAATGATGGTCCCAAATGTTCTATTCCATCCGCACTGTTATAGCGAACTCTACTTTGAGAGGGCAGGTTTTACTCTGCTGTTTTTTGAGGGTCTTCCAACCTGAGGGACTCGCTATCTGATAAAGTTCTGCTGCCTAAGAGTTTTTTAGTATCTGACATTTTCATAAGATTTTCAGTGAGTAATTCCTCACAAGTGGACAGACTATTCCTTCTTCATAGTCTGATGAATTTATAAATTATAAAGCAATAACAATAATATCAAAAGTAAGACAATTTTTGCTGACAATCATTCAGCATCAATTGTAGCAGTACATTGAGAAAGGGCTGTCAGAAATCCAGATGTATCGTGGCTGGAAGCGCAGAATACTAGAATGAAGTGCAATTCTGTTTTATCGACTTGGCAAAAGTGTTTGACTGTGTGGATCATAATAAACTATGGATAGCCTTGAGAAGTATGGTAATTCCAGAAAAATCCATTGCATATAGATACATGGATCAAGAGGCAGTTGTGTGAATGAAACAATGGCATATTGCAAGGTTTGAAATAAAGAAATGTGTGTGCCAGGGTTGTATCCTTTCAGCCTACTTAATCGGTATGCTGAGAAAATAATGAGAGAAACTTAACAATATGAAAAAGAATGAAACATCAGGATTGGAAGTGGCTCATGAATAGAAATTCTTATGCATATGACAGAAACCTGTGTTCTGAAAGTTTAGAGGACTTGAAACACTAATGAAGATCAAGGATTGTAGTCTTCAATATGGAATACAACACAATGTAGAGAAAATAAAGATCAACACAACCGGACAAATAGGTAACATCATGGTTAACAAAAAAAAAGATTGAAGTTGTCAAGGATTCAGTCTTGCCTAGATTCACAATCAATGCTCACAGAAGCAACGAGCAAGAGACCAAATGATTCACTGCAGGTATGAACAAAATGTGCAGAAACTGTTTCAAGCGTTGAAAAGCTTGTATGTTACTTTTAAGACAAAAGTACCTAAATGAACCCAGGGTGTTTTCAATTAAACACCAAAGAAGAATTGAGGTGTTTGAATGTGAGGCTGGCAAAGAACACTGAAAATACCATGAACTGATTAAAAAACAAACAAACCTGCTTGGAAAAGGCACCACTAGAATGTTTCTTAGAAGCAAGGATGGTGAGACTTCATCTCACATACTTTGGAAGAGTTATCAGGAAAGATCAGGTACTGGGAAAGCACATAAAGTAGAAATCAACATAACAAACACTTCCATAGAGTGAGTTCTGACGCACAGCCACCCTATGGGTTAGGATTAGAACTGACCCTGTGGGTTTCTGAGGCTACCTCTTTACAGGAGTAGAAAAGTCTCATCTTTCTACTGCACACTGCCTGGTAGTTTGAAACTGCTCACCTTGTGTTAGCAGCCCAATGTCTAACCACTCCATCTCCAAGGCTTTTTGGTAAATACAGGGGCACTGAAAAAGAAAGATCTATGACAAGACAGACCGACACAGTGGCTTGAACGTAACTACTATTATGAGAATGACACAGGACCAGGCATGTTTCGTTTGGATGTACATATGAGTTGGAACCAACGTAACAGCATCTAAAACAATAAAAATAGTATTCCATTGTGTGAAATAGTCATAGCTTGTTCATCCATTCTCCCCTAATGAGCATGTAGGTAGTTTTCAACTTTTTGCTGTTGCGACTACAACTGCCATGAACAGGTTTGTGCGTGCATCTTTTCAGGTTATAGCTGTTATTTATTCTAATACCGGTAATGGGATTGCTGGATCTTATGGAATTTCTATTTTCATATTTTTTAGTAAATACTACATCATTTTTGACAGTGGTTGCCCCATTCTTTAAAATCCGAACAGCAATAAATTCCAATATATCAGAACTTTTCTGAGGTCCAAATGATAAAATTAAACTTATTGAGGCAAAAAATAGTTTTTCCTTTATTATGAAATAGAAGTGTAAGGCAAATAACTGACACCATAGAAAGCATCATTAAGAATATCCTTTAAAAAAAAAAGAATATCCTTTTAACATAGATCCAGGAATGAGTTTAGTGCTCACATGAATCCTAGCACTAATTTAAGACCAATTAGTTCTTACATCATGGCCCTGCTCAATGCTCACCCTCAGGAAGGGAATGCAGAAGATATCGTACTATAGTGAAGTGTAGTGAAGACATAACATGGTTCCTGGCTATCAGATCAAATAGCAACTGGGGTCTTAAAGGCTTGTTTCCAACAAAGCAGCCATCAAAGTGCAATGTCAACTAGGTTCACACAGAAGATGCA
>NW_022111368.1:1504208-1522330 GCF_000313985.2 Echinops telfairi
GAAGGCTATGGATGACAGCACGAGCCCAAGATATATTTGTGAGACCTACACAGGAAACAAACCTCTGGTGATTTCTCTCTATCCATAATAGAGGGGTGGGAAGAAACTGGATACCAAACAGAGAGCACTGGAGAGATGACTATAGGAACCCCAAATTAAAAACCTGACTCAAATGGTTAAAACTTTGTCAGGTGGTCCACCCCCTGAGGTATAAGAGGCCTGGTCTGGTTTTCAACATTTTGCGTGTTTTTTTTTGTTTTTGTTTTCTGTTGTGTCATATTGGGGTTTATTTCAGATGTAGTTTGTCATTTTGGGTAACCCTCTTGAATTTTTGTTATATGTTTTTGTTTTTCAGCATATGAAACCCAGGATTGATGAACCTGCAGAGACAGCAAGTGGAATCGGGTTCCTGAGGGGGCTTAAAGGGTGGCTGATATCAAGAAGTTCAAGAAGGAAGATAATGTTTTGAAACTGATTGTGATAGCAACTATACACTATTGTTTGGTGTGATTTAGCTATGGAATATGCTATGAGTATTAGCGCCCAATAAAATGGGTTGAGGGGAAAGACAATGTCATTTTAGTGAAGTACAGAAAGAAATCATATCTGGTATATGTATGAAGGTAAAATGAAGTGATACACACACCCCCACACACACCATATGGGAGTATCCCTCACAAAACGGAATTCCGTAGGGTGAAGAGGAGCTTTTGTAGTAGCATTTTTTTCCCACTAGAGGTGCATCTAAATTGTGACCAGACTTAAAGCGGGACACCATTGACGGGGGGGTGGGGGGGTGGGGAGGTATTCTTGATTAAAAATTTGTTCTATATGGACCAAATAGACCATTCCCTAGCTTGTTGTGCATTCTTTCCAAAAATCGGGACTTTTTTAAAACACCAAAAAATCGGGACTGTCCCGCCAAAAGCAGGACGTCTGGTCACCTTAATTCTGAAACTCTGTCTGAGATAGTGCACTCAGTGGCATCACCTGGGAAGGTTCTCTCTGGTCACAGCGAATTCGTAAAAGCAGTTTCACGCAAACCTTGTTTTTTTTTTGTGTGTGTGTGTGTGTGTGTGTGTGTGATGGTCTAATTAAGAGAATAGTGTGCAGCTGTGAAATTTTGTTTCCTTGTCAGGAAAGATGCAGCACAAACTGTTGTGATGTTGAGCACATCTTACAAGGACAGTGCTATGGCAAAACTTCATGTATATGAGTGGATTTCTCACTTCAACAAAGGGGAAATGCCAATTGATGACAAAACTCATTCTGAACGTCCGACAACTTCCCAAATGGATGAAAATGTTGACTTGTAGTGCATTTGGAGTTCATTCCACCAGGTCATACAATTGATAAAGCTTTCTATTTAGAGGTTCTGAAAAGACTACATAACTGCATGCAACAAAAAAAGGCCTGGTGTGTGGCAGATTGGGGACTGGTTTTGTCACCACGACAATGCACCTGCTCATGCAGCCATCTCACTGTGTTAGTTTGGGGCAAAAAACAGCATTCCTCTCTTGCCCCATGCATCTTACTCAACTGACCTCACTCTGTGCTACATCTATTTGTTTCCAGGAAAGAAGAGGAACATGAAAGGACAGGGATTTGATGACACAGAAGAGGTGAAGAGAAAAACGAGGTGAGGTGCTGTCAGCCATTCAAGCAGATGAGATTGAAAAATGTTTCCAAGAATGGAATCACAGGTTTGACAAATGTATTAAGTGTAATGGAGTCCCTTGAAGGTTAGAAGGTTGTTTTTTAAAAGATTTAAATAGTTTTGAAAAAAAATCCGTTTTGTAGGGGGGTATCTCCTCATGTGTGCGTGTTTGTGTATGGATATTTTAAATACAACCTATCACCCGATCTACAATTCTTGTTAAAAGGGGACATTGTCTAGAATCATGAAAGGTTGTAGATTTTATCCAACTTACTATATGAAAAGTTTTCCTGCCGTAGTTATATAGATTCTGGTAGGAGACAATACGGTTTTGTTTTTCTTTTTTACTATGTCAAAGTTAAAGGACAATTAATTAATCACAGCAATATCAGTAGCCAGATTATCAATATTTCTTGTATTTTTCCACAGGCTCTAATTCCCATAGAGTAATGTGAAATAGGGGAAATAAAGCATGTATTTACAGGGAGCTGCACTATAGGTGGAAACATGAGTTTAAGGAATCTGATAGTTTTATAATGAGCAGAAAGTTTGTCAGGGTTTTCCTCTAGAGAGAGACAGGGTCTTTGTGTTCTAAGGCTGTCTGCCATATAAAGATTATTGAAAAAGTAATCCAGAACATCATACTGCAATTATTTTGCTTACAAGGTATGTAAAAGGAACATGAGAAACTTATTTTCTTCCAGTGGGGATATCATAAGAAGAAACAAAATATTCCAAAGATGATCTTATATAGGGAGAATATTTCAATCAGAATAGTGCTAACTTAGGTCTACTCTGGCAAATAGTATTAGAGTGCAAAATTATGAAGCTACCAATCTATCTAGTCCAACACTATTATAAAAAGATTAATGTCTCTACTAATTTGTGGTGAAACATTTCAGCTGTGTAATATAGTATTAAGAGAGAGCACTGTGCTGGCAGTTAAATTAAAACAGACCAGTGGTTCTCATTTGTGAACAATTTGACAATTGTCAAAACTGGGAGTTTTATTGGCATCTAGCAAGTAAAGGTAGTATGCCCCAAATCCTATAGTTCACAGAAAACCCTTCCCACAATGATCTATTTTTAATACATGAAATCAATAATTACAAGGTTGAGTAATTCTCTTGTACATTTGTCTACTTTCAATAATTTTATCTAATCTCAAATAATATGGCATAAGCATTAATGATTAAAAGTATGACTTTTTGAAAAGTCTTGACTCAGAGGATTTGTATTTCAAGTAAACAACCAAAAATAGACTTTTTATTCTTCGTTTTACTCAAGCAAAATACAATTTACTCCTACCTTTAGAAAAATTTTGGATATTTTCTGAATGCAGTTGTTTAAATAAAGGTTATTCTTGAACTCCTTACTTCTGTCAGAGAAACACACAGTGTAATAGAATGGAAAAATGATAGATTTAGTTCTCAATCTTTGGGGGATGAAAGTTTACACCCATCGCTAATCCAGTGTATGACCTTGGGGATATTACATAAACTATTTCGCTTCCAGTTCCTCATCTTTCAAAAGTAACCATAATATATTCAATCTTAATACTGCTATCACAATGGAATTATGAGGTTAAATGAAATAATGAAATAGAAAAGTATTCACTGTAAATACTGAAGCTACTAAAAGGAGCCGGGATTGTAAGGGCAAAGCATTCTGTTTTCCTGACATCAAGAGACAGAGTGATGATAAATGGCCTATTCTCTTTTTGCAGGATCATTGATTTTTGAAATCCTCAAGGATTGTAATAATAGTCTTTTTATTTTTCTTTTGTGGGTTTTAGTTTACCCCATTTTGAAGGCCAGGTATGTGCAATTTTAAAGAATAAAACTGTCAAAAATTAGAGTAGTAGTTGATGTAGCTGCACATCACCATTGTCTAAGAAACGTGGTACAGCTGACTTGCTGAAACCTTTATAATGAGAAAATTTAAGATTTAATATGTACCAGAGCATATCCAGAGAGAAACAGTTACTTATATTCTTTTCATTTGCTTTTAAAATCTTCTTTCTCTTTTTATTTCAAGAGAAACAATATTTTGACTTCTTATGGATTAGCAAAACAATTGATTAGAAAACAATGTTTTGATTAAATTCACAACTTACTAGAAAGATATGATGATATTAAAAGAAACAAGAGGCACTTTTTAAGGCTGAGACATCTAAGTGGTAGAAATGCTCTAAAACATAGGTGAAATTGTTTCTGAGTAAAATAATAATTTTCCAGTTATTATTATTTTATGAGGTGAAGGTGCATGGATTGTACACACTGCTTACCAAAAGAAAAGAAACAAAACACGGTACCTATACTCGCTGACCACAATATTTAACAACTACATAAGATCTTAGACGATTTTAGAATTCTATTGGCAGAATTGCCTACTATGAAGTCTAATCACCTCATCTGTTCCAAAGACTCTTCCAAAGTATGCCCTGAAATAAATATTCATATCAATGAAATTAAAAGGATGCTTGATTCTTAGGGGCCCTGGTAGGGTAGGCTGCTAACACAAGTCAACAATCAGAAACTAACAGGATCTCAGAGAGAGAGAGAGAGAGAGAGAGAGAGAGAGAGAAAGCCTTCTACCCCCATAAATATTTACAAGAACGCACGTGGAGAGTTCAGTGTTGTCCCATAGTCTCCTTATGGGTCTGAATGGACTCCGTGTCAGGGAGAGATGAATTCTTGACTCATGTAACTGCACAGACCTCTTACTATCACTTGCTGATTATTTGGATTGACATCCATTGGGAGATATTTGTTAACATCTTTATATCATCATCTAATTCTTTACAGAAGACAGAGTGTCTAGTGGGCCCTCAGTTAGCTGTCAAGTGTTTAACTATCGTGCCAACAAGATTCCTTCTTCAATTGTTGAGACATCTAAATGGATAATATTCGCCTCATATGTATTTTTAGTACATATTCATTTAATTAACAGGGTGGGACAATATAACAAAAAATAATAAAATATTTTCATTAACTTCAATAATTTTATTTTAAAAATAACAAAAATCTACTTACAATATTTCATTTGTGAAATTGATCTAAGGAGCACAAACACTGCTTTTATTTGCACATAGCAAAATGGAAACATGAAGCTAAATGATACTATAGATCATTAAATTCATTAATATTTTCATTGTCAAAGATGAGAATTTCCTATATATCCATAGTTTGCAAAATTTATTCAGACAGCCATACTCAGACATTTTAGAAGGGAACAATTTATAGCCCCTCTAATCTTTTCCAAATTGCCTATTCATGAAGTTGTAGGATCTGAACTGAATTGGATTGAAACCAATTAACTCTAAATTACCCAATATATTTCAAGTTTGTAGAGCCGAAGTTAGCCTAAGTAATTATTCATAAGAATCAATACTATTGATTAATAAAAGTATCTAAGATAAAGTTCTGTATGATTCTTACAGAATTGTATTACATTAAAAATATAATTTTAGACATTTTAAATGGGGTCTTACTGCCATGGCTCTCCAATATAGTGAATTTTCTGTCTCAGATAGTTGATATTAGTAGTTAATTGCCATAATTATGCCATACTGAGGAATTAAAAAACAGGTTATTTATCTATACAAAGAAGAATGAATTCATTTTTTAAAATATTTTAAGATCATTGTATTGGGGGCTCTTACAGATTGCATAACAATCCATATATTAATTGCATCCAGAAAATTTGTAACTATGTTGCCATTATTATTATCTAAACACTTTCTATTTGAGTCCTTGGTATCAACTCCTCTACCCTCCCCCAACCTTATAACCCCTTGATAAATTATAAATTATTGTTTATTTTCATATCTTACACCAACCACAGTCTCCCTTCCCCTGCAGCTTCTGTTGTTTGTCCCCCTGGGGGTGAGGGTGAGGGAAATGGGGGGGGGCTTATGTGTCAATCATTGCTATCAGTTCCCCCTTCCTCCCCTCCTCTCCCCATTCCTGTTCTTGGATTCCATGTGCTGTAATCTCTTATCTGTACTTCTGTACATGCTCTGGTCTAGGGAGCAGTGAAAGGCAAGAGCAGGATAATGAGGGGTGAGGAAACCTCAAAGAACCAGAAGAATATTTTGTTTCATCCATGCTATATTCCACCCTGGTTGACTCATCCCTTCCTTGTGATCCTTCTGTGAGGGTATGTACAATTTCTACTGATGGGTTTTGGGTTTCTTCTCAGACCCACCTCATTCTCAATATTGTATTTGTTTGTTTGTGTTTTTGAGGTAATCTGATGCCTGTTACCCAATCCCAGTGACACCTCATGATCATATAGTCTAGTGTGCTTCTTCCATGTGGGCTTGTTATTTCTCTGCTAGATGGCCACTTGTTTAACTTCAAGCCTCAAAGGCCCCAGCTTCTCTATCTTTTGATAGCCAGGCACCATCCACTTTCTTCACTACATTTGCTTATGCACCCATTTTGCCTTCAGCCAGGAGTGTGAGCATCACAGAATGCCAGATTGTTAAAGTGTTCTTGTGTTGAGGTAGGGGTTGAGCAGAGGCCCAATTCCATCCATTACCTCAGTGTATTGTACACTGTATATGTACATAGGCCAATACCTCTACTTTTATGTATTACTGTATTTACATATGTACACATCTGTTTGTACCTCTATCAATAGCTTTTCTTCCTAGATCTTTGCTCTGTTTCCTTTTACCTTCTTCCTGCCCCACCACTATGCTCTCCCTTCTTCTGCCTCTTAGTAATTCCTTGCAACTAGATTTTTGTTGCTCCAACAACATCGGGATCTCTATAGCCTCCACATTGTTGTTTTCAGTTCCCTAGTTGTTCCTCTATCAATGGCATTGTTTGCTCACCACTCCCTTCCCTCACCTCCTCCTCCCCACAAGTCACTCTGGAACTGTTGGACCTATTGCTTTCTCCTAGAGCTTGCTTCCCATTCCTATCTGATATAGGTAGTCAAAACCAACAATAATGGAGACAAAACAAAAAGAATACAACATATTGAATAAAAAGAGAGGAAAAAAGGATAACAATAACGGGAAGGGGGGGCAGGGGAAGCATGTGTAATCCCATCCCTGTCAACTGACCTTTATGACTATATCTCCACTGATCCTAGGGGAATCTGAGAACTGCCCCTCATAGCCTGAAGTTTATTATGTGGTCTCCTCAGGGACTTTGGCTTTGCTTTGCTTCAATTGCTGATCTGTTATGTTCCCTTCGTGGTTCACCCTGCTGTGGGGAGTTCAGACCCGACTAACTTCCCACTGTGTGTCCCCAGGACTGTCCTCAGTCATGGTATGCTCCAGTGAGAGGACATCATGTCTCCAGCTGTTGTCGGCCCACAGTCCTCTCTATGCCTTAGCAGTTCCATGCAGATTTGTCGTATTACAAATCTCTTTTATGCAAATTTCTATACACTTATATACATAAATATGTTTTTGTATTTAAGCCTCTGTATTCCAAATACATTAAGAAATCATTTGCAATTAAATTATATATTGGCCTGTAATCATTATTGTACCAGATAGAACAAGTTGACACTCAATCAGTTCAAGAAGTAGCATATAAATTAGAACCAAAAGTATTAGATGAAAACAAGGCAAACTGACTGCAAGAGTTGTCATTGCTGATACAGATGGATACTGGCTAAGAGCAGAGAACACCAGAAAAAAATGTCTATTTGTGTTTTATTGAGTATGCAAAGTCTTTCCACTTTGTGGATCATAACATATGATGGATAAACTTGAGAAGAACAGGAATTCCAGAACAGCTCGTTGAGCGCATGTGGAACCTGTACATAGATCAAAAAGCAGTTGTCTGAACAGACCAAGGGAGTATAGCATATTTTAAATTCAAAAAAATTATGTGTCAGGATCGTGTACTCTGCCCCTTCCTTATCAATCTGTGTACTGAAAACATAATCAGATAATCTGGACAATATAAGAAGAACGAGGCATCAGGATTGGGGGAAAGCTTACTAATAACCTTCTATATCCAGATGAAGCAACCTTGTTTGCTGAAAGTGATGAGGTCTTGACACGCTTGCTTATGAAGATTCAAGGTGGTAACCTTCAATACGAAGTACAACTGAATGTAAAGAAAGCAAAAATATTTTCAACCATTCAAAAAAAGATTGAAATGATCAAGGATTTCATCCTGAGTTTATTCACAATCAGCACTCATGGAAGCATCAGTCAAAAGAGCAAATGGTCCATTACATTAAGACCATTTGCTACATGGTCCTCTATAAACTATTGAAAAACAAGGATATTATTTTAAGGACTAAGGGATGCCTGTCCCAAACCATAATATTTTCAATTGCCTCTTATGCATGTGAAAGTAGATATTAAATAAGGAAAACTGAAGAAGAATTGATTCATTTGAATTATGGTGCTTGTGAAGAATATTGAAATTAACATGTCCTGCCAAAAGAACCAACAAACCTGTCTTGGAAGAAATACAACCAGAATGCTCCTTTGAGTCAAGGATTGCATGACTTTGTCTCACCTACCTTGCACTAGTAATCAGGAGAAGTCAATTCTCATAAAAGGACATCGTGCTTGGTAAAGTAGAAGGACAGTGAAAAAGAGGAAGACCCTCAGAGACATGGATTGATCTTGTGCCTGTAGCACTGGACTCAAGCATATAAAAAGGATGGTGAGGATGGCACAGGACTGGGCAGCGTTTAGTTCTCTTGTACATAGTGTCACTATGAATCATAACCGACTCAACAGCACTTAACAGCAACTTGATAGCATCTACCTACACAAAGAAGGGAGAAGGTGAGAATGCCCATTCTGTTGACTAAAATGAGTATGTCTTTAGTCAGGCTCAGGAATACAGGTCAGCTATCTCCTTTGCTTCTTGTACCCTCTTGTTGGACAACAAATGATTCCCAACTATGGAAAATGGTTAAAGCAGCATCCATACTTTTCAGATTAGTATAGGGAAATTGTAAGAGAAAGAATCGAAGTTTAGTCTATGACACAGAGTAAGGCGGTCCTTAACTAGGGGAAGATCTGCCACACACAATAACTTCTGATAAAGAAGGAACACAGTGAGGCACATTGGCTTCCAGAACCCAGATGCAGTAGGGAGCATTTGAAAACCCAGGTGCAGTAGGGAGCATTCGAAAACCCAGGTGCAGTAGGGAGCATTTGAAAGCAAATATGAGAAATGTCGGCATATTTAATGACAGATGAACTTTAAAACTCATGATTAAATAAAAATGATGTACTAATATTATCTAAAGGTGAAAATGCCTTTCCTACACTTTGCATTTGAGAAAGAAGCAATGCGAAATAAATAACCTGACACTCTTTGTTATGTTGTCAATCCATTAAATAACATAGCATTTATTTTCGAATCAAGTTAATGATATAACTGAATTAGTAAACACTTGGCTATTAGTTGACATGTCGGCAGTTCAAACCTAAACAGAATTTCATGGGCAAGACAGACCTGGTATTTTGCTTCTAAAAGGTCCGGACCTTGAAAATCCAACAGAGTTGTTCTACACTTCACACAAGGCATCACCACGAGTCAGAATCAATTCTATAAATAAACCAATAAATCAATAAACCACAACCACTTGAACATTTCAGAATCAGAAAAGTCTGCATATAAACTCAATTTTTCTTTAAGAATTTATATCTGAGAATGAGCTTCTTTGTAAACAAAACAAGAAAAGAAATAAAAAGAGAAAATAATGAGACTAAATATTGTTAGAATGAAATAAGATTTAAATGTGATAGCATATAGAAAAATGGTCTATTTCCTATCCTTTGAAATATAAGATAAAATCAATTAGATTTATATAATAATTCCAATTAAACGTTTAGACATGTTATTAATTGGTATTCAGAATCCATTTATCAGTGGCTCATACTGGGGGTACTTGTCCTCTGCTCAGGAGAAAGATGCTTCTCTATTCTTGTAAAGGTGTACAGTCTCTGGAAGCCAAAGGTGCAGGCCTGCTCTACATGGTCACTATGCGTCAAAATGGACTTAATAGCAGTGTATCTGTGAGTCATTCTGAATTAATATCGCCACTTCAGGCATACTTCCTTATGGGATGTATAATAATTCTGGATCCATGTGCCTGTGACTGTGGTTCATGTGGGGGAGCATGATCTGCTAACAAACAGGAATGGAAGGAGATTGAGTTCTAGAGGCTGTAGACCAGACCACTCATTTTGTTTAAGGGTTATATAGCGACTATTACTGAAACGGATATAAGGAATTATATATTACAGCTGAGAGGAGAAAGAAAACTGTCTCTGGAGTAGCCGGGGGGCGGGGGTGGGAGGGACACTGAAACCCTGGCTGATTAAGTTAGTAGGAGGACAAGACCTACTGGAAACATTTCTCCAGAAGTGCCTGGTTATCTATTCATAAATAAGATGCAGTCGAGGGGTATAGAGTAGATTATTACATTTGGCAGAAATGTGATTGAACCATGTAAATTCCAACAAATGACCTCTTTCTATATGGGTCTGGTAAGAAGTGGGGGAAGCTACTGATGGGATTGAACCATGAGTAATTGTGAACAGGCTTCCCTATCATGCCATTCTGCTGTAAATAAAATGAGTCCCTTGAAAAGCAGAGGGTGTGATCTCATCACCCACAAAAGCCAGGAAGTCCTCTGGCCCCAATATCTGGCTTACTCCTGCCCAATTTTCAGACTTTGGCTTGAGCAGCACCCACCACAAAGTGAGACACTTCCTCAAACGTTCATGAGTTCTGTGGAACACTTCGGTGATTCACAGAACCCAAAAATGTGAAGGAATATATTCAAAGGGGGAGTTAGAGCAGACTATCAAATTGCAAGAGTCAGGATCTGGTTACTTTCTCAATCTACAACTTCTTGGGACTAGTTGGGTATTAATTGTTAGAAAATAAGTTATTCCTACAGCTTGCTTAAGCTTACTTGCTTGGGTGATGGTGGAAGTTATGCTCCTAATAGTTCAGTGTCTGCAGTAGTTCAAGGTCACTCAGAATTCACAGGTTTCACAGGTGCTTCCAGAACAAGGAGACTAGGGAGAAATGCTTGGCAATCTACTTCCAAAATTTAACCAATGAAAACCTTAAAAGATCACTAAAGAATATTGCCAGATACATCAGGCCGAGCAAAAATGTATTCAGTTGTACATAAAGTTGTCCTGTATCTGAGTTCCCTGTCAAAGAGATAAAAACAATCCATTGGTCCATTTATAAAGTAAACTATATCCCACCCACAATATGTGTTTGAATCACATATGAATGTAATCTTCCCTGAAAATATTTTTTCTTGTTATGCTAACTTTATGTTAATGAAGCATAACAGGGTAGGATATAGCCAAAATCCAATCACCTCTGAGTGATATAAAGAGTAGTATAAACATAGAAATTAACGAGTACAGAATGGTAAGAAGGGCGCCAAGGGAAAGTCACCAAGGGACAAGACATGCTGACTGCAGAAGCTGAAGGAGACCAGAACTGTACCCAGAGCTCCCACAGAGAGATCCTTCTCCTAAAGCCAGTGGCCTGAGTTTGTATTTCTTCTCTGATCTACTTTCAAACACAATCTGCCCAAAGATAGAGCTGTTTACCCTACTGATTAATGTCCAGTAAGAACTTGTTTTATTAGAAGCACTGCCCTACTCTGTGCTATCCTCACAATTGTTGTTATGTTATATTAAGAAAGAAAATAATCGAGGCTGAGTTCATGTCAAAGACCAAAATAAAGTTAGAGCTCCCTCTATAAAACCATAAACTATAGCCTTCTATAAACTTAGTGCTTGGAGTTTAAACTTTACTATGCCTCAAAGGCAGAGCATTTGTTTTGCGTTGTTTTTTGGTAAGGTCAATGTGCATTCTTGTAATTTGGCACCTGCACTGGTCTGCAGGCAGAGGGCCAAATCTTGTCTCCTGCGTAGCGTGAGTCCTTTCACAGGCACACAGAGCTGGCAGAAGTGAGCTATGGGGTGCAACTGAGAAAGCCACAGAAGTGAGGAAGGAGAATATGGATGATGTGTGACTCACGTCACTATGTTTTGCTCCCTGGAAGAATGCTTAAGGGTGAGGTAGTGACACACCTTGAGGACCACCATGGTTAAAATCTTCCGACCTGAACAGGCAGCCCATTAGACGTTTGAAGAAGAGTTCAATTTTCCCTTTTATCAAAAATTTCTAAGTAACAGGAAAATTCTCCCTTAAAGTGGATTACTCGAATGACCCTTTCACAGAGGTCGCCTAAGACCATTGGAAAACACATATTTCCGATGGTCTTGGGAACCAAGACACTGCTCCTTTATCCTTCTCCAGGCAGATCCACCCACAAGCAGATACGTCTATATACGAGTATCCAATGGGAAGATTGTTACCCATGCTACAACATGCTTCAAGACAAAATTTCATTTATTTGTAATTAGAAATAAATATTTCACAATATATAATTACATATTGTTTAGTACTTAATCACTATGCTTTCTTATGTTCAATTTGTAAGAAGGAAAATACATGCTGCGTATCAGATATTTACATGACGATTCATAACAGTAGCAAAAGTACAGTTATGAAGTAGCAATGACAATAATGTTATGGTTGGGGGTCATCACAACAGGAGGAGCTGTATTAAAATGTCATGCATGACATTAGGAAGGTTGAGGACCACTGCTGTATTTAATTTAAAATGAGCACAAGTCAGTAACTTTCAGGGAATGGGAATTCCCGATTTCAGTGGGAAACTGGAGGACCTAAGAGACATTCCAGCCTGGGTGGGGACTTTGAAGCTCAGTGGGTATCCTGGGAGTCCTGATCTCCAGGTATCGGAAGAGGAGCCAAGAATGGGAAACAAGGGAACTCTGAAAGGTTTCAAATATGTGTATGTCTGAAAAGTACTTTTACTTTGTAAAGATGCAATTGGTTCAATATTGTGTGCTTTGCAAATGTGAAGGCTATAAGAGCTTGTGGACTTGTTTCATTTTTAATACACTTCATCTTTAAAAATCCTCATTTTTAGGCCATGAGGCAGGAGTCTACAGTAACCAATAAGGATCTAGGTGGCATAAGAGGTGACGTGCACAATGCAAGCACAGAGTTTGGTGGCTGGAGCCCACTCAGAGGGGCCTGGGAGGACAGATCTGCCGAAGCAACAATTCTACTTTGGTCACATGGAGCTTCCATGAACTGGAACCCACTAGACAGTCATGAACAACAATAAAAACAATACTGAAACATCAGAAAGTGAAATACTCTCTGATTTTAAGACCAACCTCCCTAAATAAAAAGGAAAATCCCCTTGGTCTTGTGGAATGTCTCTTTAAAACTTCTTTAAAAGGAGCAAATGAAGGGAGAGAGAGAGAGAGAGAGAGGAACACATCCTGACCCACCAATCTCTGAGGACGATATTCTGGGTCAGAGCAGCCAAAGCACAGAGACAATCATAGGGGTGGCCCAACTATGAGACACGATTTCCCTCACTGACCCATAGTGCTGCAGGGGACGACACTGTAGATGCAGTGCAGGAATTGTGTCTGGTCTAACCCCACCACACTGAGGTTAAACACTAAAGGTGTGCAACAGAACAGCAAGGGGAACAGAGCAACAAATACTCAGGGAATACCAAAAATAGACTTTGGTGCCAGGGCGTGACACCCCAGCAGACCTGACTAGAAAACACTACTAAAGGTCAACGAACAGACCTTGAACTATTTACAGGCTTTTCTTTTCTATTTTACCCCTTCCCCATTGGTTTTTTATTGATGTTGTTTTGTTTTCTTTTGTTGCTTTGTTTTGCTCTGTATTTTTTTATGTGCATATTATTATCTCTGCAGGTCTATCTAGATAACACAGGCAGGATAAACAATCGGAAGGATAAAACAACTGGACCAACAGTTCCAGCGGGATATGGGAGAGGGGGAGGTCGGAGAAGGGAAGTGGGTGTTAACAAACTCAGGGATAAGGGAACAACAAGTGATCCAAAATTGGTGACAAGGAGGGTAGGAGACCTGGTATGGCTTGATCAAGGGCAATGTAACTGAGAAGAATTACTGAAACCTGAACATGATAGTGGGAAAAGAGGAAAGTAAAAGTAAAGAGAGGAAAGAAGTTGGAGGCAAGGGGCATTTATACATTTGTATTGTATTATAAATACAAACATGGACATATGTAAACGTTTATATATGACAATGGGGAAACAGAGCTATGTGCATATATTTATAGGTTTAGTATTAAGGTAGCAGATGGACATTGGGCCTCCACTCAAGTACTCCCTCAATGCAAGAACATTTTGTTCTACTAAACTGATGCTCACCTTCCTGACAAGATCACTGAAGATAAAGCGGGTGCATAAGCAAATGTGGTGAAGAAAGCTGATGGTGCCCAGCTATCAAAAGATAAAGTGTCTGGGGTCTTAAAGGCTTGAAGATAAACAAGCGGCCATCTAGCTGAGAACCAACAAAACCCATATGGAAGAAGCACAACAGCCTGTGGAACAGGTATCAGACTCAGAACAAAAAAAATCATATCAGTGTGGAGTTGAGACCCAAAGCCCATCTGTAGGCAATTGGACACCCCTTTACTGAAGGGTTGTGGGGAGTAGATGAGCCAGTCAGTGCAGCAACGATGAAACATATAACTTTCCTCTAGTTCTTTAGTGCTTCCTCCCGCCCACTATCATGATCACAATTCTGCCTTACAAATCTGGCTAGACCAGAGGATGTACACAGGTACAGATAAGAGCTAGAAACACAGGGAATTCAGGATAGATAAACCCCTCTGGACCAATAATGAGAGTCGCGATACCCAGAGGGTAAGTAGAATGGGGGGCGGAGGGGAGTGGGGAGAGGAACTGATCACAATGATCTACATATAACCCCCTCCCTTGGTGACAGACAATAGAAAAGTGGATGAGGGGAGACATCGGACAGTGCAAGACATGAAAAAATAATTTATAATTATCAAGGGTTTGTGAGGGAAGGAGGCTTGGGGAGGGAGGGGAAAAATGAGGAGCTGATACAAAGGGCTCAAGTAGAAAGAACATGTTTTGAGAATGATGATGGCAACAAATGTACAAATGTGCTTGACAAATTGGTTGGATGTATGGATTGTGATGCGAGTTGTATGAGCACCCAATAAAATGGTTTAAAAAAATAAATAAATAAAACTTTAAAAAATGTTCATGCCTTGGCCGTAGATCTGAGAATGGTTATAATATGGATTTTCCCAGTGCCTTGCATGTACCCTAATGCTCATTTGTGCACCTTTGTAGTTTCCTACAAATCTTTCTTCTGGGCCTCTAGGGCCGCTTTTCAGGGTCTGAATATACAAACATATTTTGCACATGTGGGTGTTTAGAAAATGCTATTTGATTATAATGATGATGATTTCCTGAAAGTGAGGGTTTTTCATCAGAGAAATGTGTGACTGTTAGAGGCTTTTGATTAGCTTTCTCTTGATCTCTTTTAAAAATAGGAGAGATTTGCTCATCTGTTAGGGGTGGTTAAAGGGTAGCATTGTCTAAAGTCAGAGGCAGGATGGGATGACTTCAAGGTCCCTTCTAATTTTATGATTCTATGAAGTATCATTTATTCTGAAGAACAGGCTTAAAGGGTTCGTGTGTAGAAGATGGGGACCAGCTGCTTTCTCTCCCCACTGATTACAGAGGAGGAAATGTGTTTAAATTTGAACATGAGCAACCAAGACTTTGAAGGAAGAATTTCCTGACAATAAGATGATGTCAAAACTAAGGGCAAAGGAAACCAGAAAACAAAATCAGTTAGTTAACTGTACTAAGGTGCAGTCCACTAAAGGCGGAGGAGAATCCCTTAACGAGAAAATGAGAATGAACCTGGTTTCTTACTGCTTTCTCTCTCTCCCCATAGTCTATGTTTCGTCAAGATAAATTGCTGCAGTTCTGTGAATTTTTCAAAAGACTCTTCAGGGACCATGTTGATTTAGCTTGACCTTCAAATCACTGAGTCAATGTTCATTATTTTGCACTTTTTAAAGTTTTTCAAGAGTTTGGGGGGCATACCTAGTGTCCACTAAAAGATTGTTTGAATGGGATGTTCTATTCCTATGAATTTTAGTTATTTAAGGCTAAATGTGTTATGCATGTCACTAACTTTATTAATTTCAGACACTGCAATGAACAATTGTGAGAGAGGAGTCATATCTGACCCCTATTACCCCTGTTTCCCTATTGACACAAGGCAGAGGTCAGACATGCCTCTATCCATATTTTATCTAATCTGACACCAACTGTTCCCCTCACAGTTTGATAATTTATTGCCATGGCAGCACAGAACTCACACTCGTCTCACAATTATTGGGGGTTTATTAGGGAAGGTGAACTAGCCACGGTGCCATAGTGGGTTCAGTTGCTAACTGCAAGGTCAGCAGTTTGAAACAATTAGCCACTTCTTGGGAAAAGGTTGAAGCTATCTACTCCAGTAATGAGTTACGCGGTGGTTCTACCCGGTCCTATAGGGTTACTCTTTGTTATTAAGGAGTCTGTCCGGTGTGGATTCATAATTTGTGCTCACGGAAGCAGCAGTCAAGAGATACAAGACATTGGGTAAACCTTCACAAGACCTCTTTAGATTACTGAAAAGCAAGGATGTTACTTTGAGGACCAAGGTATACCTGACCCAAGCCATGGTACTTTTCATTTCTTCATATGCGTAAGAAAGTTGGACTTTGAATAAGAAAGACCAGAGAAGACTCAATGCATTTGTTTTGTGGTGCTGGAGAGTAACACTGAAAGTACCGTGGACTGCTAATAGGACAACCCAATCTGTCTTGGAGGAAGTATGGTCAGGTGGCTCCTTAGAGGCAAGGATGGCAAGATTTCATCTCACATCCAGGGCATTCACGTCAGGGAAGACCAGACTCTGGAGAAGGACATTATTCTTGGAAAAATGGAGGGACAGAGAAAAAGAGGAAGGCCATCAAACAGACAGGTTGGCATAGGTAGCGCAACAATAGACTTGGAAATGCAAACAACGGGGAGGACAGCACAGGACAGGGCAGTGTTTCCCTTGGTGTTTTTAGGGTGCCTGAAAACAATGTCAGTCAGAATCAACTCAATGGCAGTGAATTTGGGGAGTTTATTAGCTTACCTAAGTCAGGATCTGTAAACAGTAAAGATATAGTCATTGATTGACAGCAAAACCTCTCTACAGTCAACAGCTTAGTCCCTCTGGTCCTTCCTTAGCTACTTAACCACATAATGCCTTGGCCTCTGCTTCTGTGAACCAGGACGTCTGCCCACTGCTCTGCCTCACAGCCTCATATTTTGGGCTCTGCTCCTCTCTTCTATCTCATCCTTTCCTTGCCTTGACCTTATGTCTTGGCCTGGATCCTTTGATCTGCCGCATGCTCTGGTGCCTCTGACACAACTTCTAACACTGCAGACAGAGTCCGCGAATATACTCTTCTTCTCAAGGTCCTGGCATTTCTCTCTCAGCTCCTGCTTCAAGGATGCCTCATTCTAATGGGGGCGGGGGATTAACAACTGATCAATCCCCTATATTAGTGCTACGCAACTCTAATTGCATGGTCCAAGTGAATCATTTGGTGGGGGTTACAAAGAAATGCATAAAAGGACCATATTAAGAAATTTCACTTCATCACATATGTGAAAACTTAGATATTAAAATATTGTTAAATTCTTCTCCTCCCAGACTTCAAGCTAGGTGAAACTATAGCAGTCAGCATAAACACCTCTTTAGCTTGAGTTCTTTGAATAGAATAAATAAATAAAAATAAAAGGCAATTTTTCACAAATTAAAGTAATATGATGGCAACAAATGCTTTAATGGACCTCTGGTATAAAAGAGCATAATTGATATAAACTATTAATAATCTTTATTATATGGTATGAAACAACAACCTAATAGCCAAATCATCAAGAATACCTATAATCCCAATTTGGAAATGATTATAATATCTTTTAGTCCATTTAACTGCCCAAGAAATCTATTAAAACTATGAATATGAAAATAATTATATAATAACATATTTTACAGCTAGAGTTATAAATTTCTATAAGAATTAATTTTTTTTAAGAACTAATTTATATATACACTCAATCCCTTTGCCGTTGTGTTGACTCAGACTTATAGGACAATAGGACAGAGGACAATAAGACAGAGTAGAACTGCTTCATAAGATGTTCAACATCAGTGCACCTCCATGTGGCTTATCAGCAGGAAGACAAAGCAGAGAGTGCGTATCTGCCCTGCAGTGAGCTATTTATCTCTTTGAGCCTCCACATGAAGTCATCAAGCTGTGACCTGATTGACAGGCTAGTCTCCAGCCCTTCCCAAGTTGACAGGAGAGCCTGTAACTGCCACCTAGATTACACTATAGTCTAGAAGAATATTCCTCCTCATATTGTGTGTTTTCTTAAATCACAAACACATATGCATAGCACAATATTATTTGAAATACGATGTCATCACTGGGAAACAAAAGAATAGCTGTTGGTG
>NW_022111368.1:1522920-1525098 GCF_000313985.2 Echinops telfairi
AATTGAATATTGAGAAAACATCCTGGTCCAGATCAAGGCCATAAGTCTGATATTAGCCCATACATCTCATACCAATCTATAAAGTCCTCTTCAAACTCACAAAACACATGCAATGATGCCAAATGCAGGAGGATCACAGGCCAGTGGGTTGGAAGTCTTGTGGATCCAGTGGCATTGTAAGCAACTCAGCTCTGACAGGGTCTCTCTGTGGCTTCTCCAGTTCCAGAGGTCTTGTTGCATCAGGGTAGGCCCATGTGGCCTCTCTAGCTTCCAGGCCATAGAAACATGTGTGTTGTCAGTAGAGTGTCTCTCAGGGAGTGAGCAAAGAGGAAAAAGTGTCTTCTCCTTCCAAGGAGGAAAATATTGGAGCTCCTAGAATTCTCAAGGGAAGGCCATGCCCACACAGAGGCTTAATTGGCTATGATCCAATTGACAAATTAGACTCCACCCCTTCACTCTTAATCCTCTCAAGTCCCAAATTGACACCAGATCATGTAACTACCAAATGGGGGATCTCAGGTCCAACAAAAAAGAAGAGTCAGAAGTAAAGTAAATCCCGTGTCTGTTTTAGGCAGCTAGATTAGGAGTAAAGAGGGCGTTGTTCCTCTGAGAAGTGCAAAGGGCCACGTAAAAGGGTTGGAAAGAAAGCAGGCAACCAATTAGACACTTATGGGAAAGATCCAAACTGAGCAAGCTCAGCACAAGTCTCTGAGCCCAGGTGTGAGGTACACCTGGGTGCACAGACTAGGCCCAGGTTCATGACATCATCCAAGTGTGCCTAAACACAGCCAATGGGGTTAACCCATACCTACAACCACGCCTGGCCAGGCGCTTTTGCTGTTTTACTCTGCTCCTGTGCAGCTGCAGGTGGAGAGTGAGGGGCTCTCTCACATGCAGGTGCTCACGCACCTGTATGCCCCCTCAGGGACCACTCTGGGCCTGTTCAGGGCCCACGCACTCTTGGTCTCTTGGTCTCTTGGTCCCCAAGAATTCCCCAGTTCAGCACTGATGGGTTTCATGCTCCTGTTTTTCGTGCCCAGCTGTGCTGCTTTCCAGAAATAAAGTGTACACTTTTGATCCCGTAAAACCTGAAACGTTTCAGTTCCTTCATAAAAATTCACTTGGGTTACAGAGTGCTTCTGCGGCGTGAATTCGTTCAGCGGCATGAAGCAAGAAGCGAGGTTTACCCCACTCCAGAAACCTAACATCTGCTTTGAAACTTTTGCTCCAGGAGGCAGAGAGCTATGAACCAGAGACAGGGTAGAAAACTGGTGCCCGGAGCAGCCGTGTAAGGACTGGAGCATGAGTAAAGGGGTGGGGGTGGGGGGTGTCTCCCAGGTCGGAGTGAGAAAGCCCCTTTGAGTGGGAGGCTAGCTTTTGGAGTGGGCTATATTTGGGGCATTTTTTTCCGCAGTACTGCAGCGTTTTATGACACTTGTTGAAGAAAGGCAAACACCGAGGAACTGCATGGCTGAGAGGCCAAGGAACAGAGAAAGTCCTGCTGCAGCCCGAAACTGCGTTCTCCCAGATGGCTGATGTCAGAATAAAGACGGTTGGAGGCTAGAGACAGGTCTGATCTCTCTCTCTTCTGAATTGGCGGTAAGTTGATGTGTATGTAGTTGGATTTGCTTCCTCGTTGTGAAGTCAGAGGAAGTCCAGCACTGCCCACACACCATTTTTGGAGTCACATACCCAGAAGTGCGTCTTTATAGCTATGGTGATCTAGCGGCTGCCTCTCCTCGCTCTGCTAACCTCCTCCATCCTTTCAGTTGGCTGCCTTAGTCCAGGGCATTTCATTCACACACGCCTGTGTCTGCGAGAGACAAAGGGATGGTTTTCTGAGAAGGGAACTTTTCTGAGAAGTCTTTCGGCAGATTTTACTTTACTTTTTGTCTGTCAGAACTAGGTTGTGTGTTCTCTCAAGATTATTCACTGGCTTTAGGTAATCAGGGTGTGTGTGTGAGTACCTCCTGGCTGGGGATAACATTTTTTTTTTTCTATAAACACTGGGTTATAAAGAGGAAGAGGCCACCAGTCAAATAGAAAGCTTTTAGAAAATTATTTCAGGCTTCTCAGACCCTTATACCAAGATATACTTATCATTTTTGTGGGCGTTACTAAACAGAAGTAAAGAACCTAGAGTTCAATATTAATAAAGCCAAATTTTAATATTTTCAC
>NW_022111368.1:1525801-1527918 GCF_000313985.2 Echinops telfairi
AAAAAATAAGAATGAAAGAGAAAAATTTCTCATCAATAAAGGCAGCTAGTGAGATAATCCCTGAGGCTGAAGCAGGAAAATCATGAGGCATACTCTTTGAGAAATTCTGGGTACTTCAGCAAGTTCAAGGCGAGCACCCAAAACTGGACTTGAAGCATGGAGACTATGGTGAAATACCTTTAATATTCCCTTTATCTTTACTGAGTGCACATAAACAGACTTCTGATGGTTCAAAATAAAAAGCACCAGGGTAGGGAGAGGTTTCATTGATTTAAAAAAAAATGGTGATGGAACTCACTTGAAACACAGGAAACAAGAAAGTCAGTAGTTGGACTGTAAAGAACAAACAATTTTGGATTCTCATTGGTTATCTTACTTCAACCCTTGCTACAAAAAAGAGCTATCTCTCTTTGTCCAGTCATTTGAAGATTCCAATGAACTGATTCTAATGGAAACAAATACAGCCTTAACACAAATTACTTATAGATTAAGGTCATGAAATCTTCATATTAGTGGCTGAAATACTCTCGGAATATCAGACCCACTGACCTCCAGCCAATTCTGACTCATAGCAACCCTATAGGACAGAGTAAATGACTCCTTAAGGTTTCAAAGTCTGTGAATCATTCCAGAACCTGACTGCCAGTTCTTTAGTTTACACCTCCATCATAAGACAACAAAAGAAAAATTAAACCCAAAATAAATTTTAAAAAATGAAAACTAAGAAAACAAATCAGACCAAAAGGAACAGTAAGCCATCAAAACAATTCTAAATAACCATAGAAATATAGTGTTAGTATATGGGAGTGTTATTTCTGTTCCAAGTCTCAGCCTTTCATAGGAAACATCAATCCCAAGGAAATATAGTCTCTTGTGCCCTCACTCACAGCTGAGTCTTTTTTTTTGAATAAGGAATTCAATTACTTGATTCAGTTCCATCGTGGTTCACTCTTTTATGGAGTCATCTCCTTTTGACGTTCATGCTTTGGGTTCCTCTCTGCTATAAGCTTTCAGAGGTTAGTACTTGAAAACTCTGTGCTAGGCAGGGTTCTCTAGAGAAAGAAAACCAGGATACTTATGATTATCTATATATAATGAGAGGTTTATATAGTAGGAAGGAATACAACAGTTAATTAGTCCACACAGCAGTACAGAGGGCTCAGTCCAACTCACTATTGTGGGACAGTGAATATGCTGAAGGTCCTTCCTAATCCCCCAAGTCTCTGATTCAAGGTCAAGGAAGCAGACAGAGAAGTGACTTACAGGAGGTATAGGGTCTACCCACAGACAAAACAAGCAGAGTTGACCTGCAGGCAGTAGACACTGCAAGGTAGGGCAGCAGCAGCAGGAAGATGAGATGTCAAGCTTAGCAGAGGCCAGTAACACAGCAGCAGCAGCAGCATAGTGAATCAGGTCACAATGGAGCCTCAAGATGTAGCAATGCCCTCACAGTAACAAGATGCACCGTGATCCATGGGTTGGCTAGGCCCACAGGCAGAGCAGCACACAGCTGAGGCAGAGCAGCTAACTCAGGTACTGCTCTGATACTAGGGAGAAAGAGGAAGAGGCCAACCTCAGAGAGCCATTTATCTCACTTGCCCTTCAATGAAGCTGTGGCATGATTGACAGGCTAAACGCCACCCACAGAGTCCTCTGGAAGCCAAGTTGGCACAAAAAAACTATCACAACTGCTAGAAAGAAAATCATTTGAGTAGCACGTTTAATTCAAGGGAAATTTGGGGAAACTGAGCAGTGTAACCACAGGGCCAGATAGATTATTCAGTTTAGTTTTCTCAGTACCCAAACTGGGATTTGGATCTTTAGCAGTCTCTTATCTCCGTCAAACCCAACCCCAATGTAGGAAAAATATTTTATCAAAATCGTAACATTAGGTAGTTCATATACTTACTATTCTTTTTATTCTGAATCTTTATGTCCCTTTATTTGTTTCTTTCTGGTGCAGTTGGTTACATACAGTATATAGATGCCAAAAGCAAGGTCAGTAGTTCCTACCCACCGACCACTCTGTGGGGGAAAGATGAGGCTGTCTACTGCCCAAAAGAGTTGCAGTTTCAAAAGCCCTGAGGAGGATTTCTACCCTATTAGGTAGTTAAATG
>NW_022111368.1:1528018-1541728 GCF_000313985.2 Echinops telfairi
TCTCCTTTTGACGTTCATGCTTTGGGTTCCTCTCTGCTATAAGCTTTCAGAGGTTAGTACTTGAAAACTCTGTGCTAGGCAGGGTTCTCTAGAGAAAGAAAACCAGGATACTTATGATTATCTATATATAATGAGAGGTTTATATAGTAGGAAGGAATACAACAGTTAATTAGTCCACACAGCAGTACAGAGGGCTCAGTCCAACTCACTATTGTGGGACAGTGAATATGCTGAAGGTCCTTCCTAATCCCCCAAGTCTCTGATTCAAGGTCAAGGAAGCAGACAGAGAAGTGACTTACAGGAGGTATAGGGTCTGCCCACAGACAAAACAAGCAGAGTTGACCTGCAGGCAGTAGACACTGCAAGGTAGGGCAGCAGCAGCAGGAAGATGAGATGTCAAGCTTAGCAGAGGCCAGTAACACAGCAGCAGCAGCATAGTGAATCAGGTCACAATGGAGCCTCAAGATGTAGCAATGCCCTCACAGTAACAAGATGCACCGTGATCCATGGGTTGGCTAGGCCCACAGGCAGAGCAGCACACAGCTGAGGCAGAGCAGCTAACTCAGGTACTGCTCTGATACTAGGGAGAAAGAGGAAGAGGCCAACCTCAGAGAGCCATTTATCTCACTTGCCCTTCAATGAAGCTGTGGCATGATTGACAGGCTAAACGCCACCCACAGAGTCCTCTGGAAGCCAAGTTGGCACAAAAAAACTATCACAACTGCTAGAAAGAAAATCATTTGAGTAGCACGTTTAATTCAAGGGAAATTTGGGGAAACTGAGCAGTGTAACCACAGGGCCAGATAGATTATTCAGTTTAGTTTTCTCAGTACCCAAACTGGGATTTGGATCTTTAGCAGTCTCTTATCTCCGTCAAACCCAACCCCAATGTAGGAAAAATATTTTATCAAAATCGTAACATTAGGTAGTTCATATACTTACTATTCTTTTTATTCTGAATCTTTATGTCCCTTTATTTGTTTCTTTCTGGTGCAGTTGGTTACATACAGTATATAGATGCCAAAAGCAAGGTCAGTAGTTCCTACCCACCGACCACTCTGTGGGGGAAAGATGAGGCTGTCTACTGCCCAAAAGAGTTGCAGTTTCAAAAGCCCTGAGGAGGATTTCTACCCTATTAGGTAGTTAAATGAGTAAAAGTAAATTCAATGGCAGTGCGTTCCATTGGGTGTGGTTTCTCTTAACCTGAATTCCAGGGAGCCACACTGGAAAGGGGTGAAAGCACTAACTTGCTAATCTCAAGGTTGGCAGTTTGAACTCAGGAGTCACTCTGTGGGTGACGGATGTGGTGGTCTGATTCTATAAAGATTACAGCCTTGAAAATCCTGTGGGACAGTCCGATTCTGTTCAAAAAGACAAAAAATCAAAAATGCAAAACTAAGTATAACTCATTGAAATGGAGTCAATTCTGACTCATCGCAACCTTGTAGTACAGAATGAAACTGCCCCTGTGAGTTTCACACACTAAATCTCTACTACCCTATTGGGTCCCAGAGACTATTCATTTTTTGGGTGCGGGGGGTGAGGAGTAGAAAACCTCATCTCTCCCTGAGTGTCTTTGGGTGGTGTCGAACTTCTGACTTTGTGGTCAGCAACCCAACTTGTACCCCATTATGCCACCAGGGCTCCTGATTATGTTCAAGCTGGGTGGCACAAGTTGGGCTGCTGACCACAAAGTCAGGGCTCCTTATTATATTCAACTTATAAATTGAATTTGTTTTTATTGCAGTTGGTAGGTTTAATCCTAACTTCATTGGCTGCCAGACAGAAACTCTAAACTTCTTTGGCTTTGTTTTGTTTTTGACAGCCTCCATTTTTATCAGATGGAAAGGTTATTCATTGTATACAGTGCCAAGAAGGAGCCATGGGAACTCAAAAGAAATAGTGATTTACTTTCAGATAATGTGAAGGACTTTGTTTACCTTTATTTGCAAGGTTAATCAACCGCACATGAGTGAAATTCACCCTCTAAGGCAAGAGAATCTTCTTTGGTGACTTCTGTAAGTGCCAGTCAATATTCTGGGAACTGAAGGAACTATCATAGATCAAAGAGGGCAGCATTTGAACCTCATTATTAAGAATAACTTCCAGGACCAAGATAGAAGATTATGCATTAATGATCCCAGGACAAACTGAAATGTGTCAAGGAATAATAAATTCAAAAGTTATCATACATACTGGTGCTCAGAAATGCCAGATGTGACTGACATTAAATCAATAACAAAACTGACAATAATGTCTCTTTAGCAGAACATGAGTTAGGGGATTGAGATTTTATTAGCATTTGAATTTCATTTCTTTTGTATTAATATATTCCTGAATGGATTTGGCAAAGCAAATACAAACAAAAAGTTTAAGCATAAAAAAAGGTCAGAAGGAAAGCTACAGTTACATTGTCAATGTTACATGTCTGTATTTTACCCAATGTTTCTTGCTTAAAAATTAGATAAGTAGTGGTGTTCAGTTAAGGGACAAATAGAAAGATATTCAGAGTCTAATTTGTCACCTCATATTTAGAATCCATCTGAGACAGCAATGAAATAAAATCCCTAGTGTTTGATGTGATATTTGTAAATAACACTGAAATGTAAAACCCTTCTGATGTGGGAATGTTACCATTCTTCCTAAACATTTATTTACTATTTAGAGTGCTCTGACAATAAAAAGCTATTTTTACAAGGCATAGTCAGCCAGTCGATTGAAGAGTTGAAATGCTTGATGTCATTGAATTGTCTAAAAGAGAATGGAGCTGAATCACAAAACACATGGAAATAATTTCCACCAAATGATAGGACAAGAAAGGTGTCCTTGGATAGCTCAACATGATGAATTTATTCTGAACATCAGGAAATTGATCTCTAGTGCAGGTGTCTTTCATTTATTATTTTTCCAAGGTAAGGTCATTTATAAACTATTGTATAATACCATTAGGGAATTAGGCTATTATGAATTTTTTCTTCTTCACAAAAATCCTATTAGAATATACTACCTGTATGTATAAATAGAACAAAGGTCATGTTATAATTATAGTACAAGTATGATAGAATGAAATGAAGCTAATTATTCCCTTGAACACTTGTGAATAATGTTAACACTTGAGGGCACAATTGTCAACAGTAAAAATCTTTCTATTCTGCTCTTAATTCCAACAAGAACTAAATGAAATTATGATTTAAAATATGTGCTATTAGTGGCTGATTTTTAAAATATCTCACTATGAGTTAGAGAGAAAATGATAATAAATATACACTGGGAAAGAAATCACCTGCTAGTTCTATAAGAGAAAAGAATATAATGTTTTCTTTCTTGCTTCCCAAAGCAGACTGTTAGCACTCAATAGAAGGAATTATCCATTAGTAGTAACACTGATGAGAAAAGAGGGAGGAAAGTTACACTTATCAGAACTGTACCACCAATATGTTTGTACCCCAGGTGAAGAAATGGCATGGGAATCACTGGCTTCCTAAGATAACAAAATGGGGAGGGTAAGCCACTCCATCAGTCCACTGCTGATGCCTATAAGGCTGTCAGATATTCCTCCACCCATGGTCTTTCTGCACCCTTTCATGACACCAATGGCTCCTCATACAAAACTCTACTCTTCTAGCTTCAATAATCCATTGTGTGCCGAGCAAATAATAATAAAAGCTAGAATGTATGAAGAAGAATGTAGCATCAGGATTGGAAGAAGGCTTATTAACAATCTCTAATAGACAGATGACCCAATCTTGCTTACTGAAAGTGAAAAGGACTTGGAGTACTTGCTGATGAAGATCAATGACTGTAGCCTTCACCCTGGATTACAATTTAAAGAATAAGAAAGCTCAGATCCTCACAGCTGTACCAATAGGTAACATCAGGATAAATGGAGAAAAGATTGAAGTTGTCAAGAATTTGGTCTTGCTTGGATGCACAACCAATGCTCAAGAAAGCAAAAGTCAAGAGATCAAGCTGCACAAGACCTCTGTAATTGTTGGAAAGCAAAGGTGTTATTTTGAGGACTAAATTGTGCCCGATTCATGCCATATTATTTTCAGTCACCTTAGATTCTTGTGAAAGTTGGCTACCTTCAAAGTACAGCCACAATTCTCCTTCCAGGTAAGGAGAGACTTCGTCTCATATACTTTGCACATTTCATCAATAGAGACCCATTCCTGGGGCAGGACATCATGCTTTATAAAGTACAAGTGCAGAGAAAAATTAGGAAAGTCCTCAACATGATGTATTGACATGATGGCTGAAACAATGGGCTTAAAAGCAAGGACAATTGTCAGAATGTTACAGGGCCAGGGAGTGGGTTCTTCTGTGGTCTATGGGGTTGCTGTGAGTCAGAAGGACGAGATGGTACCTAAAGCCAACAATATCATTCATTGCACGACCACACAGACAACATTCACAGTTATGGTTGTTTAGTTAGGAAAATCATAAGTTAACATAAGTCAGGATCATAAATATCCAAGATATAGTCTTTGGTCCACAACAAAATCTCTCCTTCGCCAGCAGCCAAGTCTTTCTCCGGTTCTCAGACTCTTGGCTACATAATTTCTTGGCTTGTGCGTCATTTGGCCAGGAAGTCTACCCACCACTCTACCTCAGTCTCATAATCTTGGAGAGATTCCTCCGCTCTGTCTCACGATCTTCTTTTCTTGACCTTTGGTCTTGGCATAGCCTATTTTATTGGCCTCTGGTGCCCCTTGACTTTAGTCAGGGATTTCAGACGTTCTTCTATGATGGCTGTTCTTCCTTGGTGGTCTAAGGAATTCTTTCTGTTTCTGTTTATGAGATGACTCTCTTATACACAGAGGAATGGCAAGCCAAACTGACCAATACCCTCTATTCGTATCTCACATACCCTAGTTACATCCACCCAATAATTAGTTAGAGTTATAAGAGCATGGATAGAAGAGTCATATTTTAAAAGTTTACTTTACCCCATTAGTGCTCAATAATGCTTCAGGCTTTCCACTATTTCCTGAAAAATAACAATAACAACAACAAAACACCAGTATGATAGTTAGGTTTAGTGTGCCAACTTGGCCAATAGGAGCATGTGGGATTAGTCAGGTTGCAGTTTGATTGAAGAGTAAAATGATAAATGGGTCTGCAAGGCCCGCCTCCTCGTCTCTTGCTCTCTGGTGATCAGAGCGTGCTGGAGTGTGCTGCTGCTTTAGCTAGTTCTTGGCCTCATTCTGTGAGTTACACCACCTATGGGCCAAGCCAACCTGTGATTTGCATTGCTAGTGCTTAAAGCTCTTTCAAGACCTCCTTCACTACACTGCAGGAGCATACATCGCTTGAGCTTGAAGCTGTGGATTCTGTCGCCTTGCATTGATTGCATTCAATATCCCGGATGCCCCTACTATTCTAAACTCCTAAGCTACTACCTGTTTGTGACCCACCCTGCTGTTTGCTACCTGTGGACAGACTCTGCTTGCTGCCTTCTGTTTTCTTGACCTTAGTGTCCCAGGTGCCCACATGACATGAAGGACAGTCAGTATATTAATTGTTCCACTGAAGTGAGGTTAACTGAACCTTCTGTACTGCTGTGTGGACTAATTAGCTGTTGTATTCCTTCTCAATGTATAAACCTATCCACATATTTTTGGAATATATATATATATATATAATGGAATCATAAGTGTCCTGGGTTTTTTTCTCTAGAGAACCCTGCCTAAACACAACCAGAAAACCCAAACTCTCTGCTGTTGAGTATATTGTGACTCATACTCTTAAATACATTCCATTTCCTTTCCCTCTTGAATTGGATGTAAGCATGCTTGTGTTATTTGTTTAGCCAATAAAATTTGAGTGAAAGTAGCATGTATTATGTCTGTAGTGGTTGGGGGATGGGGGGAAACATTTAAGAGCCAATATTTGAGAATCATGTCCCCATCCCCTTAACATGACAGTATTGTGCTTGTGTAGATGTGACACAATTGAAATAGCCAAGTCATTTGAGCAAATATATTTCTGTTAGACAGGGTTCTCTAGAGAAACAAAACCACAATGCTAATAATTTTATATATATATTTAGATAGATAACATAAGAAATAAACAGTTAATTAATCTATAAAGCAGTACAAATGGCTCAGTGCAACTCACTGAAATGAGACAGTTGTGAGACACTGGCAGTCCTTTAAGTCTTGAGGGCTGTCGGGTAGTCCTCTGTAGAGCAATTCAGGCTATCAGGGCACAGGCAGCAACAGCCAGGCAGGTCACCAACAGTCAGCCAGATGACAGGGTCCGACAGTCTGCAGTTCAAGAGATGTACCTTCCAGTAGCGTGGTGAAGCAGTCCTTGAAGGAACCTCAAGTTACAGCGACACAGTCCACGGGTTAGGTGTCCCACAGGTAGTGTAGCTTGCAAATGCAGGCCCAGAACAAGCAAGGCAGCCTCACACTGGTCCGATGATCAAAGCGTAAGAGAGAGAGACGAGGTTTGCTGAGCCATTTATCTCTCCTTCCTTCAACTAATCTCACATGTGTTCATTGGCCATATTGGCACAACAAAACTACCTATTACAATATTGAAGGCTGTTAACTTTGGGACATCTGTGGAATCCAAGAAAGATTTCATTGAGTCAAAATCATTTTTGTTAAATCACTGAAATGTAGTTATTTATTATTACCCCTTAATGGATTATTTTCTTATCTTGACTAATTTAATCCTTCTCTTTTTAAGTTAATAGATGAAAACTTCAAAGAAAATGATACTGTGTATATGTAGTAAAACTACACTAGCTTTACAACACCTTTATTTATGTGATACCATTTATAATAGTCTTAACTTTAGAACATATGATTTTCATATATTTGGAAAAAGGATGTAACAATAACATTGGAACTACCCATATTCCAGTCTTTAAATACTTTTATCTGCATCGAAAGCTGAAGCACTAATTAATTATTTACAATAAATAAATAAAATTTAATTCCTGCAAATCCTTAATTTACCAATAAGGTATCCTTTTCATTGTACTTTCAACACATTATTTCTTTATTTTTATTATCTTTCAATATCATGTTTTTATACACAAATATTGCTTAAGAATTTCTGCTATTATTTAGGTTTAAGTGGCTATTCTAGATGGGGATAAAAGACACATTCATCCCGGAAAGTAAGAACTATTTATTATAATTTCACAATACAGTCCCTTGAAGAAAGTACAGGGCATGAGGGAAAGATCTGAAGTCATCAGGAACGGGATTAAAGTTGTTGCTCCACAATTAAATTGGTGATGCTCAGTAAATTTTTTAAACTTAGGTCTTCAGGTCATTCATTTGAAAAATAGAAATCATATCTTTCCTAAATATTTGTTTAAGTATCATGTATATAAATTTTTGATACATATTAAGATATCATGAAATGGCAGTTTACTTCTCAGATATCATTCACACATGTACTATATATACTCAAGTGTAAGCCAACCCGAATATCAGCCGAGGCACCTACTTTTACCACAAAAACTGCATTAAAAATGTGCTGAACCACTCAGCTTATACATGAGCATATACGCTATTTGAGGCAATGTCTTCAAAATTGAACTAATAAATAATGAATGAAGTTCCTTCCTTCATTTTTAGTTAACTAGTATATTAAGGTAAATCCAATAGTATTTCCCTAAATTCACAGAAACCTTTATTAAATTAAAAAAAAATCAAAATGTGATGCTATTGTTTCTCCATTTATCTTCCACCTAAGTCTCTATATGTGTAAAGGTGTTGGATCAATCTCTCTAACTCTTCCTTAAAGAATTCTGTACTTAGATTTCTACCATGTCCAAACAACAGCTTTAGTATCATTGAAAACTTAAAACCAAACCCCACTGAGTCAATGAAGTAAATTCTAACTTTGAGTGACCCTACGGGACAGACTAGACATGCCCATGTTGGTTTCCAAGGCTGTAAATGTTTATAAGAGCACAGAGCCTCCTCTTTCCCCAAGGCTGTTAGTTTGGAACTCCTGACCTTGTGGTGAGCAGCCCAACTCGCAACCAACTGGGCCACCAGAGATTCAAATTCTGTTTCTCTCCTGCGTTCCTTGAGTTTGGGAATCAAAAGTACCAAAAGGGTAATAGCAAGTCTTGACAGAGTAAGGTTTCCCAAAGAAAGATGGAGGATGGAGACGTGCCTGGCATCTGCTTTATGGCATTTGACCTTGAGCTGGTCTGGGAGTAGTTTCTACTTGTCCCTGGTGAAATCAAAGGAAGTCAGTGGACCTATGACAATTTTCCCACAATCGTATTTGTTTACTGTCTGAATTACCTAGTGCTGCTAAAACACAAATACCACAACTGTATATCTTTAACAAATAGAATGTTATTCTCCCACAGGCGAGGAGGATAAAAGTCCAAATTCAAAGCACAGACTGTAGGGAAAGGCTTTCTCTCTGTGTTGTCTATGGGGCAAGATCTTTGTTTTCTTTCAGCATCTGTTGACCCTGTTTTCCTTGGAGATCTCTGAACGGTTTGGCATCAATCTTCTCCTGGATCTAGAAGTTTCACAGGGCAGGGACCCTCCTAAATACTCACTCCACTTCCACCTCCTCTCTCTTGGTGGCATCAGATCCTTTTCTCTCAGATTAATTCTCTCTCCGTTTACCTTTTGTACAATAAAAGATGCTACAGGCCACAGAACAGGGAAACCCCCCCTTTCATCGAATTGCAACTGTGACTAGGTGAGACTAAGTGTTACAGCCCACCTTTATTTATTTTATTGGTTTATCATATCAGATCATACAGGGTGGATCTTTGCATAACTGATACATTATGTCATTACATAACTACTAAGTCATTGAGAATTATGGTCCAGCAAAATTGACACATATTTTTAGAGTGAGTAATTAAATTCATAACAATTCCCTCTTAACTTAACATAATATTTCATATCGAAGTCATATAAGATTACAAAAGACAGTCAACCATGGATTTATTACATAAGGAAGTGAATTACAACATCCTCCTGGTAAACATAATTTGATATGGAATATTAGCAGAAAAAGTTTTCATATCAGTGGTCAACATTTTATTAATCTGTCCAAGAATTCTTTACTATATTTGTTTTCCTCAAAATTAAGAACACATTTAAGTAATCTGGAAAACATCTTGACCTAGGGCTGAGATCTGAGAAGAGAAACTGAGGACAATTCAATATAACTTCGGGAGTTAGAATGTATACAATACAATGATAAATTTAATAGGAAGGCTCAGGAAAATTTGGTGATGACAGAAGTTTCTGCCTCAGATAATTGAGTGGTTTCTCTCATCATTTATTTCTAAACTATTGGTTTATTTGAGATAATTTTTTCACCCTTTTACTTATCTTTACCTCCAAATTCTCTCCATACTGTAAACATCACTATACAGGTAATAGGAAAAATGTCACCAAATGACATTTTTACGACTTTTAAAAATCATTTTTGAAAAATATTTTTGTTTTCCAGATTTATTTTTATGAACACTCCTGGTAAGGAAAGGAAACATTTCATACGATATATAAATCCCATCCCTAGTGGTAGAAAGCAGCTGGAACCAATTCTTTGTCAGAAATTCCTTTATAAACACAGAGATTATTAAATCACCCCACTTATGTCTCCTCTCAAGATAAAACATCTTTTTGTTTCAACTTTTCCTTATAGTCTCAATTATATACAGTAAATAATTTATCGTTTCAACTATGTCCTTTTAAACAGTTGCCTATGTATAACATTATACATAAATTCAAACTTTTCTCACCATCATACTTTGCTCATCAAGGGCACCCTATGGATGACCAAAGGTAACATTAAGTTTTAGTATTGGGTCACCAGCCAAGTGATGTCAACCAGGAGACAACTCATATCAACTAGTGATAATCAGCATTTTTTTAATTTAATGACATCATATGAGTGAATTTAAACAGAATATGAAGGGAGTATTTATACCATGAATGGTGACAAATGCTATAAATCAAATCTCCTTTCTTCAGTGTATAACAAGAACTAATTGCTGAATGTTTATCAGAACACTACAAACATAAAAGTTCAAGATTCCTGTGGCCACTTCTTCCGTTCCAGTTCGCTAATGAACATAGTAATGATTGATTCTAGAGTTCACTAGAATTTGTTCTGTTGATTTTTTTTTAACCTTTATATTGGGGGCTCATACAATTCTTATCACAATCCATACATACATCCGTTGTGTCCAGCACATTTGTACACCCGTTGCCATCATCATTCTCAAAACATTTGCTTTCTACTCAAGCCCTTAACATCAGCTCCTCATTTTCCCCCTCCCTCCCCACCCGTCCCCCTCACAAACCCTTGATAATTTATAAATAATTAATATTATTTGGTCATATCTTACACTGTCCGACTTCTCCCTTCACCCACATTTCCGTTGTCCATCCCCCAGGCAAGAGGTTATATGTAGGTCCTTGTAAATAGTTTCCCCTTTCCAATCCACCCTCCCTCTACCCCACCTTCCCTCCACCCTCCAGATATCGCCACTCTCACCACTGGTCCTGAAGGGGTCATCTGTCCTGGATTCCCTGTTTCCATTTCTTATCTGTACCAATGTTCATCCTCTGGTCTAGCCAGATTTGTAAGGTAGAATTTGGATCATGATAGTGGGCGGAGGAAGCATTTAAGAACTAGAGGAAAGTTATATGTTTCATCATTGCTACCCTGCACCCTGACTGGCTTGTCTCCTCCTGGCAACCCTTCAGTAAGGGGGTGTCCAGTTGCCTGCAGATGGGCTTTAGGTCTCCACTCTGCACTCACACTCATTTAAATGAAATGAATTTTTGATTTTTGATGCCTGACACCTGATCCCTTTGACAGCTTGTGATCACACGGGCTGGTGTGCTTCTTCCATGTGGGCTTTGTTGTTTCTGAGCTAGATGGCTGCTTGTTTATCTTCAAGCCTTTGAGACCCCAGATACTATATCTTTTGATAGTCAGGCACCATCAGCTTTCTTCACCACATTTGCTTATGTACACATTTGTCTTCATTTGTCTTCATATCAGGAAAGTGGGCACCCACTGATATGATTTTTTGTTCTTCAAAGCCTGATACCTGATCCCTTCGATACCTTGTGATCACACAGGCTGGTGTGCTTATTCCAAGTGAGCTTTGTTGTTTCTTCACCACATTTGCTTAGGCACACATTTGTCTTCAGTGATCGTGTCGGGAAGGTGTGCATCATGGAATGCCAATTTAATAGAACAAAGTGTTCTTGCATTTGGGAAGTCCTTGAGTGGAGGTCCAATGTCCATCTGCTGCCTTAATACTAAACCTATAAATATATGCATGTAGATCTATTTTCACACCATCCTATATAAATATATTTACATATGTACATGCCTATATTTAGACCTCTATAAATACCCTTTTTTCTCCTCTTCTTTCCTCTATTTCCTTTAACCTTCTTCTTGTCCCACTATCATGCTCAGCCTTCATTTGGGTTTCAGTAATTTCTCTTGGTTACATTGCCCTTGCTGAATCCCTGCCAGGCCTCTCACACTCTCCTTGCCACTAATTTTAGATCACTTGTTGCTCCCTTGTCCCTCGGTTGGTCAACACTACCTCCTTAACCCTACCTTCCTCTCTCCCATGTCCCCCTGGAACCATTGGTCCCATTGTTTTCTCCTCTAGACTTTTCATCCAGCCTATCTTTTCTAGATAGATCTGCATATATAATAATATGCACCAAAAAATAAGGCATAGCAATACAAAGCAACAAAAGAGAACACAACAATGACAACAAAAAAGAAAACCAATGACCCATAAAAGAGTAAATTAATTAAAAGAAAAACTTGTAAATAGATCAAGGTCTGATTTTTTATCTTTATGTGTGTCCTCCCATCGAGTCCGATGGGGTGCCCCCGCTCTGACCCCAGAGTGTATCCTTTACACCCCCTTGGGAGTTCCCTGATCTGATCCCCCTGTTGCTCTGCTGCATGCCTTTAGTGTTTAACCTCAGTGTCACTGGGGAAGTCAGGGCCAATCCTGACATTGACTCTCCAGTGTTGTCCCCCCTGGGGCCATGAGTCAGCGAGGATGTCGTGTCTCATAGTGGGATCATCCATATGGTCCACTCTGTGCATTGGCTGTTCGGAGTGGGAATATCGTCCTCCAGGCCTGGTGAGCCAGGGTGTGCTCCATTCTCTCTTCTTCCCCATTCATTTGCTCCCATGTGCTCTGGTCAGATATGTCCCTCTCCCCTAGCTGCAGCTTCAGTGCCAACCTCTAAAGTAAATTCTTCTGGGGGCAGGGACAGTTTTCCCCGTAGCTGGTATGGGGCCTGAGCCCTCAGGCCCCTCCACTGACTCCCCTCTCCATGCCTGCTCACTGCATTCGCATCCCAGAACACAGGATTTACATCTGGTCCCTCTTTTCCTGTGGAGACACAAACAATACGCTCCTCTTGGGTGGGTCAGTGCCCTATTCCTCTGCCACACATCTCTTTTTCCCCCCTTTATCTCCCCCCCACTCCCCACTTTTTAGTTGGCTACCATATGTACCCCTGGATTTGGTCTGGCCCCTTCCATACTACCTGGACCTCACCCCTAGAGTGTTTGTATACCAAAAAAAAAGAAAAGAAAAGAAAAATGCAAAAGGGGATCAGGGAAAAAGCTACTATTCTATGTTTCTTTATGGAAAGATTTCCAAACTCATGCCTCCAACTTGAAAAACATAGGTAAAAATCTATTTTGTACTGGGAGCCTCCAACAACGGAAAAGAGAGGCTTCATGTAAAAATAGCAACAATCCATACAGGAAACACATACTATGGTAACGAATGAGCATCTAGCTAATATATTAAACATAAAAGTTCCTTTCGGTGTAAGATATGAAAATAATAATAATTCATAAGTGATCAAGGGTTCATGGGGGAGGGAAAAATTTAGAAGCTGATACCAAGGGCTCAAATAGAAAGAAAAATGTTTGGTAAAAGATGGTGGCTATATATGTACAAATGTGCTGGAAACAATGGATGTATGGATTGTTAAAAGAGCTGTAATAGCCCCCAATAAAATGACTTAAAAGGAAAAATTTCCTATTTTCTTGGTCCAAAGACATTTTTTTCTCATTCTATCTTCTTAAAATATCCAAAATTATTGAAATCAATGGAGTATGCCATTGAGTTTGACTCCAAGTCATGACAGCCTTACAGGATAGAGTCGAACTATCCCGTGGGTTTCTGAGGTTTTAAATCATTACAGGATTTAAAAAAATCATTTTGTTTTCACCTTCTTCTCAGAAAGAGAGGGAATAAAATGAAGAAGTAGAAAAATACAGAAAAATGAGAAAATTAAGTAAGTCTCAGGGGAAAACTAGATTAGCCTGAAATTGTATTTTCATCCCAAAATAAAATTATTCTAGTTTTGGTCAGTATTAAAGGGTGATTCAAATGGTTAATTTGCTCAGATGCTATATGAAAACTAGAGATTCAAATCAATACAGAGGAACACTGAAAGAAAGCTTTGCCAATCTACTTCTGGAAAAAAATCAGCCATTGAAACATTTTGTAGCATAATTTTTATGCTGATGTTTTATTTCTGGGTCTTCAGCTCTTTTCCATTGGTCTGAATATCTGTCAATATACCAGTACTACACTATTTTGACTACTGTGGCCTTATAGTACGTGCTAAAGTCAGGTAGAGCAAGCCCTCCCACTTTGTCCTTCTTGAGGAGTTCTCTGCTAATTCTGGG
>NW_022111368.1:1541828-1554584 GCF_000313985.2 Echinops telfairi
TCCCACTTTGTCCTTCTTGAGGAGTTCTCTGCTAATTCTGGGCTTCTTCCCCCTCCATATGAAGTTGGTAATCTGTTTTATCAATTCTTTGAAGAAGGATGGTGGTATTCGTATTGGAATAGCACTGAACTTACATAGTCCTTTGGGCAGAACTGACATATTTCCTATTGAGTCTGCCAATCCACGAGCATGGGATATTCTTCCACTTGTTGAGGTCACTCTTGATTTCTTGTAATAGTGTTTTATAATAGTGTTTAATATAATAGTGTTTTCCTCATACAAGTCTTTCATTTTTTTAGTCAGCTCTATCCCTAGGTATTTCAATTTATTCTTGGCTATTGTAAAGGGTACTACTTTTTAAATCATCTCTTCTGTGATCTTGTCTGATGTGAAGAGCAGTCCAATAGGCTTCTGTTTGTTAATTTTGTATCCTGCCACTCTGCCATATTCCTCTATTGCTTCCAACACTCCACTTGTGGAGTTTAAGGGATCTTCGATATATAGAATCATATTGTCTACGAATAATGATAATTTTGCCTATTACTTCCCCAGATGAATATTTTTAATATCTATCCTTTGCCTTATGTTGTTAGCTAGGACCTCCAGTACGAAGTTAAATAGGTGTGGGGACAAAGGATATCCTTGTCTGGTCCCCTTTTTCAGTGGAATTCTTTTCATCTTTTCTCCATTAACAACCACGTTGGCTATTGGTTTTTCATATATGGTTTATATAATATTGAGGAATTTTCCTCTATTCCTACCTTCTTGAGTGTCTTAAACAGGAATGCGTGTTGAATATTATTGAATGCTTTTTCCACATCTATCAATATTATCATGTTATTCGTATCATTTTTTCTGCCAATGTGGTGAATAATGCTGATGGTCTTTAGTATATGTTAAACCATCCCTGCATCCCTGGTATGAATCCCACTTGGTCATGGTGAATTATTTTCTTAATATGATTTTGTATTGTATTGGCCAGTATTTTGTTAAGGATTTTTGCATCAATGTTCATTAGGGATATTGGTCTATAATTCTCGATTCTTGTGGCATCTTTGCCCACTTTAGGTATCAGAGTTACACTAGCTTCATAGAAAGAATTTGGGAGTTTTCCGTCTTTTTCTATGTTCTGGAAGAGTTTGTATAGGATTGGTGTCAGTTCTTCCCTGAATGTTTGGTAGAATTCTCCTGTGAAGCCATCTGCCCGGGGGATTTCTTTGTTGGTAATCCCTTGATTACCTTATCTATTTCTTCCATTGCTATGGGTCTGATGAGGTTCTTGACATCCATCTGGGATAGTTTAGGGAGGGATTGTTTCCAAATGTTTGTCCATGTCTTCCAAAGTGTTTAATTCGTTAGAGTATAGATCTTGATAGTACTGTGTAATTATCCTTTTTATTTCATTCGGGTCCATTGTAATGTCCCCTGCTTCACCGCTCATCCTTGCAAATGTTGTTTGTTCCTTCCTTTCTTTGGTTAGGTTTGCCAGAAGTCTATTAATTCTGTTAAATCTTTCAAAGAACCAGCTTTCAGCGGCATTAATTTTTCCATAGTTTTTTTGTTTTCCCTCTCCTGTATCTCGGCTCTGAGTTTTATTATATCTATCCTCTTGCTATTAGTAGGGTTGTTCTGTTGACTCTGCTCTAATTGGTGTAAGTTTTGTGTCAGCATATCAGTCTCTCTTCTTTTTTAATGTGTGCATTTATTACTATCAGCCTTCCTCTAATAAATGCCTTTGCTGTATCCCACAGGTTCTGGTACGTCGTATTTTTGTTCTCATTGGTTTCTAGAAACTTCCTGATTTCTTTTCTGAGCTGGGTCAATACCCACTCCTTTTGCAATAGGAAATTGATCATCCTCCAATTGTTTGCCCATGTTTTCTTCACCATGCTTCTGTTAATTTTCAGCATTATGGCACAGTGATCAGAGAGAGATGTCTGTATAACCTCTATGTGCTTGAATTAACTCAAGTTCGACTTGTGTCCCAGCATGTGGTATATTTTCAAATATGTGCCATGTGGGCTTGAAAAGAATGTGAATTTATTTTGCATGTGGGTGGAAATCTCTGAAAATATCTATCAAGTCAAGTCGTCCAATTGTGCTATTTAAATCTGTAGCCTTCTTGTTGTGTTTCTTTCCCAATGATCTGTCTTTTTCAGAGAGTGGTGTATTAAAGTCACCAACAATAATTGTTGAGCCTGTGATCTCTTTTTTCATCTTTTGGAGTGTTTGATTCACGAATTTCAAAGGTCTCTCGTTAGCTGCATATATGGTTATTATGCTCACTGGTTCTTGGTCCATTGTTCCTTTCAGCACTATATAGTGCCCCTCCTTGTCTCTTATTATGGCATGTATCTTCAGGTCAATTTGGTCAGATATTAAGATTGCTACCACTGATTTTTTTGCTTTACCATTTCTATGGTATATTTTCCTCCAGCCTTTAATTCTCAACATGTTTTTGTCTGCAAGCTTGACATGAGTCCCCTGAAGGCAGCAGATTGATGGGTTATGTTTCCTGAGTCAGTCTGTTAGCCTCTGCCTTTTAATGCCTGAGTTCAAGCCATTGCTATTCAGTGTTATTATATCCATCTGTGGACTCTGTGATGTCATCTTGTACCTTTGTGTTGGATATTTTCCTATCTACCTATCTTATCTGCTTGTGTTGTGTGTGTGGTTTATGTTTGCCTTCTTTCCACTATTGAGCTGATGCTATCATGGGGACTGTTTCCTCTTTGTCACCCTATGGTCCTTTATTTGCCCTCAGTGAGTGTTGATTTTCTGCCCATACTGGATCTGCAAGAATCTTTTGTAGGGCTGGGTTTCTTTTTATGTATTCTTTGAGGTTGTCCTTGTCTGGGAAGAATCTTACTTCCCCATCTATCTATAGAAGAATCTTACTTCTCCATCTATCTATAGTAGAAGAATCTTACTTCTCCATCTATAGATAATTTGGCTGGGTAAAGTATTCTTGGGTTTGAGCTATTTTCCTTCAATTTTTGTAATATGTTACTCCATTCCCTCCTCTTCTTCATCGTTTCTGCTGATGGGTCTGAACATACTCTTATTGGGGTACCTTTATACATGCTTATTTGCTTTTCCCTAGCTGCTTTTATGATCCTCTCCTTTTCCTCGTAGTTGGATAATTTGACAATTATGTGTCTTGGTGACTTCTGGGGATTCAGTCTGCCTTATGTTCTTTCAACCTCTTGAAAAGTTGCCTGATTTTCATTTATTAAGCTGTTTCCTCAGCAGCACAGCATGGTGTAGATGTTTGTACCAGCTGCCTTGTTCGGTGTACAGCACTCCCACAGAGGGCAGGCTGGAGTTCCTCCTGTTATTTGGGTTGATTTGCCCTAAGCGGAGGGTAGTGATCTGGAAGCCAGTAGTGGCATATGATAGGACAGAGTGGGAGATAAGAGGAGACAGAGGGAAAAAGAAGAAAAAGTGAAAAAAGAACCCCAATGCAAACCTGAGCTCGTTGAGACTGACTGTCATGGGAAAGATAGAAGGGCTAATGAATAAATGGAGAAGAAATAGAGTAGTAGGTAAGGAGGTAACTGAGACTTGATCACCTGTCTCTGAGGCTGGAGGAGTTCCTACACTTCCTCTAAGTAGCAGGGTGGTGTACCCATTTGATGTAGGGTTCCACAGATGCTGTGTGGGATTACTTTCAAAGGCAAGATTGCACCCGTGGACAGGCATCCATTGAGTGCTGGAGTTCCCTGGTGTACCTGCCTTGTGCTGTATGTAGTACTGCAGCATGAGCAGGGCCTGGGGTGTTCCCACAGCCCTGTCTAGGCAGGACAGGCAGGGCCTCCCCAGCTATGTGTAGAGTCACTGAGAGGGAAGATGGGCTTATTTTCCTATCTAGACTGCTGGTGTCCTACTAGATTAGAATATTTTATTTTTATTTTCCCCCCCTGGTTACCTAGAATAAAATCAAATTAAATTGTTTCCCACAGTCCCTGGGCTGCAGTTCCTTGCTGTTTGAAGCTGAGAATTGCTACAGCGGGTCTTTGTTATGCAAAAAGCTGCCAGGCCCTATAGCTGAGTTCTCACATTCCTTAGCTAGGTTTCTTCTTATGCTGATTTATATTAAGGGCCCCCTGCCTATGTGCTCCTTGGAGCTGAGCAACCAGACTGGGGTTTGAGTTTTTAACCAGTAATATATATTTCACCCTTTTTAAAAAGTATGCTTGTGATGTGCTCTGATTTGGGGGCTGTCAGGCTGACCCCCAGAGGGGGAGATCCAGCTTATCAGGGGGGTTGTTTCCTTCTCAGCCAATTGGAACTAAATTCACTCCCTGGACTCTGACTATCCACCTATTTTCTCTCACACCGCGATCTACCTAAGGTAATAATCTGCTCTTTCTTCTACTCTAACTAATGTATATCCGCTACCGCCACACCCCAGGCTGTGAGCTCAAGGCAGCCAACTGTGTGGAGAGCTCCAGCGTGGGGTTCTCCACCTGTCTGGGGTTCTGTCCCCTTTAGGGCATCAGCTTGGAGAAATCTTTATTCCCGGCAAAGGTCCAGCAGGTGCCCACAGCTCGCCAAAGCTAGAGCGCTTTAAAGCGTTTTCGGTTTGATTTGTGAATGGAAATCACACACAAAAAAAGGGGTTCAGGAGAGACCCTAGTACCCTAGTTCTAATTTCAGGACTCTACCTCCCCATTTCCTTCACCTTACCTCCCAAATTTTGGTCTGGCAGCAGGAGCTCCGAACAGGTGAGTCCTATCAGGACCCATGTTTTGAATTCTAACTTACTGTAAGATCATAAATCTCTTTTTTAGGTCACTAAAATCTCTTTTGTAGGTCAGTAATTTCTACAACAGCAAAGGAATGTAATAACGAATACAACTATTCCTTTTATGAATCTAAAAAAACCCAATATAACTATGTTTTTATTTATGTCTATATGTTTCTCTCTCCCAGGGAACCACATGTAGCATATCTGGGAAGGCCAATTAGAGGACCACAATTGCTGAGAATATTAATGGTAAAATAAACACAGCCATTTCTAAAGCTAAGTGAAAGGACAGCTAGAAGAAATTATAGATCCCAAAATAGCAAAAACTGTAGGTCATAAATGATACTTTTAATAATTTTTAGCATATTTTGATGTTGGTTATTTCTTTTTAAAAAAATATTAATGTTTCCATAATCAGCTTTTAGCAATACATCTTAATTTAATAACAGATCAATTTCAGATTGCAGAAGTTTGTAAAAATTTTCCATTTCCTCTTTGGAACTAATGGTTGGTCATAAATTGTAACAGTCATCATATTAACTGTTCCTCCTGGTAGGAAGATTAATAATATTCTGTCACTGACAGCATTGCACATCAGGACAGATCTTGAAATTTTCATTTTGATAATGAATTCAGTGCCATACCTCCTCAATTTATCATTCTTGGCATAGTAGATTACATGGTTGTCCAACCTAAAATGGCCAATACCAGTTCACTCAGTTCCTTATTAATGCCTACAATATCAATCTCCAAGTATTCCATTTCATTTTTGACAACTTCGAAGTTTGATATATTCATATTTTGCACATTGTATATTCTGATGTTTTTTTTTCTCATTTTGAGCCATGCAAATTCAGCAAAGGGAGGTCATAAAATCTTTAGCCCATCCATATCAATAAAGTGATCTCAGTTTTAAGGAGGCAGATCTTCCCCAGTTTTATTTTAAATGTCTTTTAATCCAAGGGGCTCATCTTCTGGCACTATGCAGGCACTGTCTTGTCTTATTGGTACTCCCAAGACCTTTTATTTTTATTTTTCTCAAAAGTAAATCACCAGTAAAATTAATTACAAATTTACATCAATTGTTGCAGAATCCCACAAGTAAGGATCTGCCAAATATCAAATCATATTTTAAAAAGAACATGTGATGAAAGATATCTTTGTGATGTCAGATTAATATTGGCGGGAAGTAGATGATCTCTGGAAGATGATTACCTGCATATTATTAACTATGCAAGGACAATCAAATATATGGATCACAAAAAAATATCAATGACATTGTAAACAATGGTGCAAAAATGATGTGATGCAGGTCTAACCTCCTCTGTCTTTACAAAAGGAAGAAGGAATAGGCATCATCAGCATCAGCTGTCTGAGACTAATTCCTATGAGGCTGACATTAGACACGCTTCCACCCTCCAAATGTCTTTATCACTTCTGATGCCAACTTTCTCTCCCATAACATTCTCTCATTAGCTAGGTTGGATAATTCATTTTTATCACCACATAAAGCTCACAGACCTAGTCATGATTATGAGATTTACTAAGGAAGTTAACAAATTAAAATTTGAGGTCAGATGTATTTACAAAACAGTTCTCTATTCAGGACCAGTTCTTCTCTTCCAAGACCACAGGAAGGCTTCTCAGAGCTGTTGGCCTTTGGGGCTGGCCTCCACCCTGTTCAAGCAATTGTACAAAGCTCTTTTTATCACTGCTGATGAGGGCCCAAAGGACACTCCACCCCACCACAAGCCTCAGGCCCACTTCTTTTGATTCTACTTCTGTGGGTCAACACAGCTAGTGAAGAAATGGTGTGGGGACCAGTCTGACTGTCTTTTACCCTCAGTAGAGAGGGAGACTTCTCCTCCTCATCTGCCCAAGGATAATTTCTATGAGACAAGGGTCAGACATTGCTCTGCCTCATATCAGTTTTTGGTTCTATTCTGACACAAATTTTCTTTCCCACAACCCTCTACTCTGCTGGGTAAAATAATTTATTGGAATCGCCAGAATTCATGAATGTTGGGTTTATTAGGAAAGTTAACAGATTAGGAGTCAGAATTTGAAAACACAAACACACTAAGGATACAGTCCTTTGTCCACACCGATAGCCCTTCTCAGCCATACTGACAGACATGGTGCTTTCTCTGACCCTTGACCTCTTAGACATACAGTCCATTGGCCTCTACCCACTCAGCACAGCTCCTCTACTCTGTCTATGGTCTTAGTGCTGCTGTTTCTGGTCTCTCTGCTCATCCCACTTCAGATAGCAATCTGGTATGCACTCTGATAGTCACTCTGTTTTCTTGGTAGTCACGGGATTTATCTTCTTGCTTCTGAGCTGGCTAACTTATACATAGAGGGATGAGGAAATTGACCATTACCCTCCTTAGAGTCTTCTCCACTACATATGCACACCCCATCCCAGTCCTTTGGTGAGTGTTACAAAGACTCTGGTTAGAAGAACCATGCCAAGCAATGCCACTCCACCTCACCCAACTTTCTCAATTAGGTACCTGGAGGCATCTTGCCTATAGGTACACAGCTTTCCTAGCTTGGTAGGTTAAAAAGCTCCCAGTCTATCCAGTGCTCTGACTCTTCAATGATTCCCTTGCAGTCACAATGTTCTGCCTCTTGGATCTAGGAGTGCTGTCATGCAGGAATCTGAGAGTGTAAAGGGCGTGTGTCACTTCTGGCTCTTCTCCTGGATGGTCGTGAGATCCAACCCCCATTCCTGATTATGAAATGACTCCTTTTATCCTCAGCAGCATTGTGAAATTGACCAATTGTCACATTAGAGTTGCAACATTTTGCAATCACACTTAACCCTGTTAAAAAAGCATTTACAACAAAATCATGTAAGTTATAAGCATCTTCCCTCATGTTTTTGCCCAGACATATCAGGAAAAACTCATTTTGTTGGCAGCTAGATAAATTATGGCTAGATAAGCTATCTTAAATCATTAACTGTACCACAATGGAAAATCCAAAACACGTAATTGTGCTCTTGTAGAAACTATACGTACTCCAAGACTCTGTCAGTCATTTGGACAGAACAAGGCGCTATTATGTTGTTTATAATGAGGAAAGATGTGATTCAGGGTTATATCTCTTCATGACACTTAACTTCATGACATTTTGTATGCTAAGCAAATAATCCATGAAGCTGGACTATGTGAAGTAGAAGGTGGCAACAGGATTGAAGAAATGATAATTAATAGCCTTCAATATCTTGATTTTTGAAAGTTAAGAGGACTTGAATACTTACAGATGACCATCAATACTCCAGCCTCCAGTATGGATTGCACTCCAACATAAAGAAAACCAAAATTCTCATAAGTGAACCAATAAGTAACACCATGATAATCAGGGAAATATTGAAATTGTCAAGGATTTCATTTTACTTGGATCCATATCAATGTTCACTGAAGCAGCACTTGAGAAATCAAATGGCATTTTTCATTAGGCAAGACTGCTACAAAAGAATACTTTAAGGTGTTAAAAGGAAGGTTTGAAGATAAACAAGCAGCCATCTAGCTCAGAAGCAACAAAGCCCACATGGAAGAAGCATACCAGGCTGTGGAATCATTAGGTGTCAATGGGATCAGGTATCAGGCATCTAAGATCCAGAACAAAATCATACCCAATGTCAATGGGGGTATTGTGGGATGGGGAGTGAGGTGGAGACCCAATGCCCATCTGTAGTCAGTTGGACATCTCCTCACAGAGGGGACACAGGGAAGAAATGAGCCAGTGAGGGTGCAGTATAGCAGTGATGAAACACACAACTTTCCTCTAGTTTGTTGGTGCTTCCTTCCCCACATTATCATGACCTAAATTCTGCCTTACAAATCAGAATTGACCAGAACATACATCCTGCTGCAGATAAGAGCCTGCAACACAGGGAATCCAAGATATATAAACCCCTCAGGGCCAACAAGGAGAGTAGAGATGCCAGGAGAATTAGGGGAGGGTGGGGGGAGAAAGGGAGAATTGTTCACAGGATCAATTATAGAACAAAGGGAGAATTGATCACAAGGATCAACTATAACCCCCTCTCAGGGGGACGAATAACAGAAAAGTGGGTGAGGAGTGTCAGAGGACAATGTAAAATATGAAAATAATAATCTATAACTTGTCAAGGGTTTGTGAGGGGGGTTTGTGAGGGAGGGAGGGTGGGAGAGGGAGGGGGAAGAAATGGGGAGCTGATATCAGGGGCTCAAGTGGAAAGAGAATGCTTTGAAAATGATGATGGTGGCCTATGTGCAAACGTGCTTGACATAATGAATGTATGGATTGTGATAAGAGTAAAGAGCCCCCAATAAAAGTAAGAGAAAAAAAAGAATCAATATATTTAAATTTATGTATGAAAAGTGAAAACGTCCAGGGAGATTCTTTTTAACTAGTAATAAATAAATATGTATATATGTTAAAAAACAAAAACAACCCCAAACAACAGCAAAAGAAGTTATCACTTTGAGCACTGATGTTCACATGGTCTAACCCATGGTCCTTTCAATGGCTTCATATGCAATGAAAGAAAAAGAAGAATTTATGTCTTTGAATGATGGTGTTGTGAAGAATATTGAGCATACTATGTCCTTCCAGAAGGCAAAGCAAGTCGAAGTGCAGCCAGAATGCTCCTTAGAAAAGAGGATGGCATGGCTTTGTCACACGTACTTTAGATAAGTTGTCAGGAGGGACCAGTCACAGATGAAGATCATCATTCTTCGTAAAGTAGAGAATGAGCAAAAAAAGGGGAAGACGCTCAAGAACGTGGATGGATACAGTGGTTACAACGATGAGTCAAACAGCAATGAGGAGGATGGTGCAGAAGTGATGTTTCATTCTCCTGTAAGTACAGCTACTATGAGTAAGAACTTACTCAACAGCATCAAACAACATGTTGATCGTATCTTGAGTATACAAATTTTCTACCTTTTGCTATTTCTCTCAATCACACACTTTATCACGTACATGTATTCGATGTACAAGTCTTACAATTTTTTGTTACCCTATCCTATCTGTATTGAGCTCATAGTACTAAATGATCTCTTAGATAATGCCAACCTTTTTTCTCTGATATTAAGATCATTCAAGTCCTTTAGGAAATTATACTGGCTATACGTTATTCAAGATACCTGGTTGCCCAGTGGTTAAAGCATTTTATGCTAACCAAAAATAGTCAGTAGTTTGCATCTACCAGCTGTTCTGTGAGGAAAAAGAGCTGCTTCAAACTGCTTCCACAGGGATTTACAGTCTTGGAAATACTATGGGGGCAGCTTTATTCTGTCCTAAAGGGCTGCTATGGGTCAGAATTAACACAGACTGCAGTGAAGATGGAGATTTGTGGGTCTAGGGTAGTGCATTTGGCTGAAAATGAAGGATCTGCATTTCAAACTCTGTGTGGGCAAAGTTGTGGCATTCGGCTTCTGTAAAAATTAAACCCTCTGGGCAAGCTCTGCTATATCCATTGGGGTCACTATGAGTTGTCATTTGACTCCATGGCTGTGTTGTGTTGTGTTGTTTGCTTTCAGAATATCAAAGAGGCAAATTACCTTGTGTGTTAGTCTGGGTACACTAGAGAAACAATATTTACAGACACTCATATGTGTATAAGTAAGGGCTTTATATACAAGAACAATTGAATATTGCGAAAATATCCCAGCACAGTCCAGATCAAGCTCATAAATCCGATATTAGCCCACATGTCTGATACCAATCTAGAAAGCCCTGTTCATACTCACGAAGCACATGCAATGATGCCAAATTCAGAGTGATCACAGGCCAGTGGGTGGGAAGTCTTTGGATCCAGTGGCGTTGTAAGCATCTCATCGCTGGCAGGGGTCTCCACATGGCTTCTCCAGCTCAGGGCACTAGTGTATCTCCGTGTGTCTTGTCAGCTGCAATGTCTCCCAGGGAGTGAGGAGAAAGAGAGAGTGTCTCCTACCTCCAAGGAGGAATACCAGAGGTCCCAGAATCCTCAGGAGAAGGCCAGGCCCAAGCAGAGGCCTCATTGGCTATGACCTGATTGGCAAGCTAGACTCCACCTCTTCACTCTTAATCCTCCCAAATTGACAAATGATTATATAACTACCATACCTTGTCCTGGTTATGTGGTAAATTTAATGTCTACAGGACAGTTTCAGCTTTCACTCTTTTTCTAGAGAAATCTCACTGCCTAAACCTTAATCCCAAGCAATCATTGGAAGCATCAACTTTGTATAGAATTTGTCCAGTTGGGAAGCCAGACCTAGTCCCTGACTTTAAGCTGTGAAACTGTTGCTTATTGCTCACATTACATCTGATATTCTCCCCTGAGTGGCACAGATACTTAAAAAGTGCTTGACGACAAGTCAAGAAGTTGGCATTTTGCATACACCTAGACATGCTTCAGAGGGCACTCCTGTCAATTTGCTTTGGAAAGGTCACAGCCCTCAAAATTGTACTCTTCTCCAAGTGGTTGTCGTGAGTCAGAATCGACTCATTGGAAACACTAATGACTTATGGTATCTAGATTCCCTGATACGCCAGACCAGACAAGCATGGGACCCTTTGGGCCTGCTTCTAGACTTAGCCATAGCTTGCCTGTGGCTACCTCTCTATCATTTGTCCTTTCCACTTCATTTTGGTTCGCTGAGATGCTTATTTTTGTTTGATCATTTACAGCTTCTCTACATAGTTTATATCTTCTGATGTTTTATTTTCTGTAGTAAAAGGCAGTCTCAAAACATGACATCACCAGTAAACACTTTTAATCGTGTTATTTGGGAACCATTTCATTCCAAAAGGAACATCTGGAGAGATGCAAAAGAAAATAAGCTCTATAGTCAAGCCATGCCATATAGTTTTATTTTCCCATGTCAATATTTGTTAATACATGATAGTTTCTGGGGCACTGTGTTAAAAATGATCCCAAGGTTGTATCTTCTACTTGTAAAAGTGTGCCATCTTTAGTAATGACTCTCTCTAGGTTGCTGGAGGAAGATGTGCCCCTCACTCACTGAATAAATATGCCCGATTACAACAGGCCTTCTTGGCTTCAAGTAACATAATCAACCCTCACTCAATTAATCTGTAAAAAATAAGATATATTCTCAAATATATTTCAAATATAAAATATGATGTATAAGAACAGCTGGAACTGGAGAATCTATCTTTCAATCAAACAGAGTAGAAGGGTTCCCATTCCTAACTGAAGTCACTTAGTGAGGAGTCATATTTACACGGTGCATTTGAAAATCTTACGAAAATGGAGCTGGGCAAGGGTTATTGCAGTAACTCCTGCAAAGCAGAAAACTTAAAGCACAGTCAGGGATCTGAAGGGCAAAATGTCATTATAAATTCAAAGTGCCTCAGATCTATGCTGAAGTCCAAAATCAATATTTTCCTGCATTTTACAGCATTCTAAATGGACCCTAAAGAGGATGTTCTAAATACATTAAATTTCCCTTTAGTCTTGTTAAAAAAACAGCAACAGCAGAATGTAGGACTTTGGTACACCCTGAAACATAACCGCATATATAAATACAGGACATCCTTGGTGGTATTGCCACCATTTTCATATTATATAAGCTTTTGGAACAGGTTCTTGGGTGGTGCAAAAAGGTTTACTTCCAGGTAGCAACCCAAAAGATAGCAAGTCAAACCTGTGCAGCAAATCCACCAAAGAAAGAGCTGGTGATCTGCTTTCACGTACACAATAGACAAAGAACTCTTTGTTAATATCATAGGCCTTTGGGGAAGGATTTTAACTTAATGTATATATGCCTCAACCTAGATAAAATAAACGTCTCTAAAGTAAAAACAGATATCCATCAAAAAATGATTGAAATTAGTTAGATGTTCTTAAAGTTTCAGAATGTTTACTCTTATTAGGAGAAATCTTTTCTGTAAAAGGAAGCATGGGCTGGTGTGCTTCTTCCATGTGGGCTTTGTTGCTTCTGAGCTTGATGGCCGCTTGATTACCTTCAAGCCTTTAAGACCCCAGACGCTATACTTTTTGA
>NW_022111368.1:1555953-1561590 GCF_000313985.2 Echinops telfairi
TCAAAGGAGAGAGATAGAGTGAAATGAACCTCTAAGTGAAACTAACCTTGATTAAAAAACTCAGTCTAGGTTGAAAAAATCCTTTTCAAAACTTCAATTAATGTAATATTATCAAATTATTATCTGATATAATTTAAGTATAATTAATACACATCAGAAAAGTCAATATATAATAAATTAAAATTGAGTTAAAAGTAAATATTTTTAGAATTCTGGGCAGCTAATTTCTTGGTAAATTCCTCCTTTGCCATTAAGATTCAAAAATTAAAATAAATACTTGTGGATACATTTCAATTGATTAGTAATAAAGTAATGGTACATGACATGTCTATTGGCTAAGAAATATCATTTATACTACTTTCCCTTACAGATTCTCTTTAAAATTCACTGAATCATATTTTACAAGACATTAAATATCTATAATTCAAAACATACTTTCCTTTTAGTTCTTTCATCTGTATCACAAATATGTTCCCAGTAAATTTTGCATTTACTCTCAGAAATTGTGAGTATAAATATTAATAAATATTAGTCTCAAAGAAACAACACTAGACTTCTCTATGTTCACCCTTAATAGCCCCTTGCTCTCGACTCATTCTGTGTCATAGTGATCCAAAAGACAGTGTGTATGTAGGTGCTTCCTGAAAAGCTAAGCATCTAGGCAGGGGAAACCCTGCCAAGATGCTAGGAGACTTCAATTGCCAACTTTCAGTTAGCAGAAGGATGCTTAATCCGCTGTACCAGACCAGTAGTATAAATTTCTCTATATTTTTGTCCCTAATGGTCATAACTATGGAAATCCCTGATTAAAATTCAAGAGTTAAGTGGAATCTCTTTCAGGATTGCTTCAGTTAAACATGTAAGAAGACGTCCAGCAAGTTTGCTTAGTAGGCAGACACGCTACACAGACCCGCTACAAATAAAGATGAGGCCAAATGAAACAGATATGGATAGTAAGCCTAGAACCCCGAGTTTCAGAGAAAAACATAACACAGATTAAATATTGACCAGAAGTGGAGCAAAAGAGAAGAGAGGGCACACAGAAGGCTGATTTATTGGCTGGCTTGACACAGAACCATCTTAAACATTTGAAAGCAGCATTTCATTGCTGTTAGTGATAGTATATCTATATGTTTAAAAGAAGATGTAGACATATGACTATTTTTCAAACTTTGGTTCCTATCACTAATGCGAAAGACACTGAAGAATCTTATCAACTTTTGCTATTAGAAATTGATAAGAAAATCAAGATGCATTGATAATCACTAGTGATTAGAATATGAAAGTCGGAAGCAAAAAGAAAAATCAATATTTAGAAAACATGGTGAAAGAAATATTGCTGGAGATGCCAGGATAGAATTTTGCAAGACCAAAAACCTGTTCCTTGGAAATATTATTTTTCACCAATATGAATGGTAATGATATGTGTGAAGTGATCATAGTGGATAAACAGAAATGAAATTGATTACATCTCTTGAAAGAAATGAAAGGATTGCCAGTCAGAGGGTAATGAGTGCCACCTGTGGACTAGACTGTCAATATCTGATAAGTAAGTTCAAAGCAAAGTTGAAGGGCAGATCTTCAAAAGCCAAAGTACAATCTTACATACATCTTAAAAAGAATTTAAATACCATAGTAAAGTACATTTCATTCATTGAATCCTAATAAACAAAGTCTGGACATTTGGAGGGAGGACATCAGGAACATCATACAAGAAGAAGGCAAAAGGTCATTAAAATTACAGGATAGAAAGAATAGACTAAAACGGTTGTCAGCAGAGAATATGAAACTTTGTATTGGACATAGACCAGCTAAAGAAAATGGGAAATATTATGAAGTAAAAGGAATATATAGAACATTTCAGAGAGCAGCTCGAGTAGACGAAGTAAAGTATTAGAATGAAATATGCAAAGACCTAGAGTTATAAAACCCAAAAGGGAACAACATGCCAAGCATTTCTCAAGCCAAAAGAACAAAAAAGACTCGCAAGTCTTAAGTTGCAATATTGAAAAATCTATTGGAAAAATATTGAATGATACAGGAAGCATAAAATAAAGATGGAAAGAATACAGTTACTCTACCCCTCACCCCCCCCCCAAAAAAATATATTGGACAACATTTAAGAGGTAGCATATTCTCACACACCTATGGAATTTAAGGAAGAAGTTTAAGGTGCGCCAATGGTATCAGTGAAAAACAAGATTGAAGCAATCGACTAAATAAAAATTCAGATGTTTTGACAAATAGGTGTAGCCCTGGAATTATTTACTTGTGTAATGCCCCAAAATTTGAAATTTCACTGTCTGGCCAAATTACTGGACAAGATGATTCAACAGAATGTAGAGATCAGTGACGCTTAGGAGTATAGTTATGATGAAAGACTATGAATGTGTCCATTATTCAAAATGGTTTAGTATGTGCATGCATGGGAAAACGAATAGTGTCTCAATGGAAACAGCTAAGGAAAGATTCATGAATGAAATTCCAAAGGAAATAGCTAAGTAAAGATGCATGCAGAAGAGTTTTGTTACCTTCTGACTTTATAAGCCCACTCGGGTAATTATATGTATCGGCATATCCTCACACTAGAATCTGGGTTTGGACCTTTGAGTATAAGTCAAGAAAACAGACATACTTTCAAGAGTTTAAAAAACAGGTGTTCAAATTCTAGACCATCCTGAATATGATAACTTCTTCATGTGAAAAAGCCCTCCTTTCCATGTTTGATGTTTCTTTTCTTTTCTATTCTTGCTTTTACTCTTGTTCTTTCAACTCTGGGGGGAAACAGATAAATGCTTAAGGGAAAGAAGGTCTCTTTGTAATTATCTCGTTCTAGGGCTATTGCCATGAAAAGAAGCAAAGTGGCCTAGAGTTAGAGCTTGATCTTTTTTTTCTTCCTTTGTGTTTTTTCTACTAATGCTCCCCACAACTCATTTGGGATCATTAGAGATCTGATGCTAACAAAAAAACTAATTATCTTAATCTCATTTGTTTGTATTATCTATATTTTCCTAATTTTCTGTAACCTTTTTATATTAATAGCACTTGCATTCGTTATGTTTTAAAATATTTTACAGCAAAGAAATATGGTTCTATTTTTTGTGGGGGAAGCAAAGAATAAGAGTTAGCATTTCTAAAGTCATAGTTCTATGTGACCAATCATGGGAAGAAAATAGGGGGTAAAAGTGTTTAATTATCTTCAGAATACAGGATAATAATCTCATGAAATATCCCTGAGTACCTTTGAGAGCTACCATCATAATGTTCTGCTTCATAGAAATAGGGCCTTACATTTGGCATGAGCATTCCGCCCTTTACCAGGACGTCACTTTTCTTACTCATCACAAGAGGTATTTTATCATGTTGCACCCTTGATATCGTTGAATAACATGAGAATAGTAAAAAAATAAATTTTAGTTTATATTTTTGCCCAAATTCTATTTCATTACATATGGTCCTAAATCCAAAGACTAAGCTTCTACAAAATAAATGTTTCAAGTTTTGTTCATTCATTGTTACAGTCATGATTGCATAAAAACAATCACTTCTATCAGAACTGAAAATGCTTACCTTCCCTTGGCAATCTGATAGCACTGGGGAACTGCAGGTGTTAGATCCAGGGGGAAAACTAGAAGACATAGGTTAAATAGCCAGCCCAAGTGCATACAGTAAGGATTATCTGAAATCCAAAGGTATAAAAACATACAGTATGTCATCCAAATCTTTAAGTTACATCATGGTAAATTACATCTAGAATTTTTCACAAGTAAATTTGCTTGGTTGAAATTAAACAGAAATGTTCAAAGATACATATAAATAAAACAAAATTAAAAGTAAGCAAATCCTTTTGCATCACATTGATAAAGAACACATTCTGGATGGCAGCCACCAATTTTTTTTAATGTTCATGCAGGTGTTGTTTGTTGCCAGACACATACTTTTCCCCACTTCATGTTACTGAAAATATGCCTTCCTATATTTTTCCATGGCAAGTAGTTTTCAACTGTCTAGTCAAATGCAAGGTAAGTAGCTCATCAAAACAAAAAACAAGCAAAGGACTTTTATGTACTTAATTAACCAAAATATTCTTATTTATCAACATATTCATACAGTGCAAGGAAATAAGTTAGAAAATTCAATAGTGAACAGTCATGAAGAATGCTGATCAGAGATATATGATAGTGGATAGTTCTGTAGTTTGGGAATTTGTAACCCATTCCACCGTGGACAAGTTGAGTCATTCAGTCTTTGTTGGGTAAAATTAATTAGGACACTTATTTTCTGTTATTAGGTGTTATCAAGTCAGGTCCGACCCATAGTGACCCTATGCACAACAGATCAAGCGCTGCACATTCGGGTGCGGTCCTCGCAAATGTGCCCGTGCCCGAGCACATCGAGTCAGGCACTGAGTCAACCCGTCTCATTGCGTATTCCTCCTCTTCTCTGACCTTCCACTGTGCCTACCATACATGGTGATATAGCTCCCAGCATCACAACAATACACAAGCCACCACAGTAGGACAAACTGACAGACAAGCATGGGGACATTTATTTAGGTTCATCTTAATATTGATGATCCTTGGCATGTATGTGGCACAGTAGACAGCAACAGGCCAGATGCAGATGCTAAGACCACAAGACAACTCTTCATCCTATCCAGTTAAAGGAAATAGAAAAAGCGCACCAGACCTTCTGTAATTTTTCCTTAAATTTCAGAAGGATTAAACCTAACTCGACAAGCAAAATTATGTTTTGAGCAAAAATCATTCCAATGGATTGTCCCTACCACATAAGGGTAAAAAGTAAACAAATGTCCAGGTAATTTTAAGGCTGTAGCTATACCTATTTTAAGTAACATTAAAACTCCATTAGTGTGTTATTTAGAGATTAAAGTCAAAGATAAAAGTTATATTTCATAAATTTATGATTATGCATATCAACCATTATATCTGTCTATTGATTACATAGTTCAAGCCATATGAATACCTCATGACATAGAAATGTAAATCTATTTCCCCTGTTGATACGCAGTTGGATATTTGTTACTGTAACTTCTTCAAGTTTTTATATGTACCCATGTTTTACAAGAATAAATCTTTCCATAAATAGGTATTGCTATCATAATATCCTCTGAGCTGCTTCATTTAAGAGTGAGATATTTAATATTATTCTATACAAATTGCTATAGCTGATACTGTTTTTTGATTCTGTTTAAGTTGTTTTTTTTTAATTTCAAAGAAACACCAGATTTCAACTCAAAGAAGTCTGGGTTATCTTTTTCACAAAATATTTCAAACACCACTCTTTACATACATCCCACTGTCCAAGAGCCCCACAGCAAGAGCACTTTATTGGAAGAATCAGTATTGGCAACAGTACTATAGACTTGGTTATAACATTTAATTGGTGCATTCTCCAATGTAAGACCCTCAAACTTTCTGAAAATCATTATACTAGTTTTAACACAAGAATTAGACCAATCCCTAAAAGGAGAGTATGGAACCAGAACAGCAAGGAACTTAAAGAGCAAGATGGATCTACTTGGTTGATGTAAGGAGTCACTATGACCTGACTAAAATATTTGACTAGTCAATTAAAGCAGATAAATTAGAAGTTAATATCATAACTCCACTAGAT
>NW_022111368.1:1562683-1570425 GCF_000313985.2 Echinops telfairi
AGAAAAATGAGAAGCTGATGCCAAAGGCTCAAGTAGAAAGAAAATGTTTTAAAAATGATGATGGCAACAAATGTACAAATGTATTTGACTCAATGGATGTAGGTATGGAGCCGTATGAGCCCCCAGGAAAATGACTTATTTTAAATTTGCATCTAACAGGACAGTGTTGTTGTTTTTGTTAGGTGCCATCAGGTTCCCTCGGATTCACAGCGATCCTCTGAACAACAGAATGAAACATCCTGTGCAATCGATGGCTGAACCCTCTGATGCCGCCACTGTGTCAACACAACACTGACTTTCCACTTTCCCAAACATGTCCTTCTCCAGGGACTGTTCTCTCCTGACAATATGTTCAAAGAATGTAAGATGAAGTTTTACCATCCTTGCTTCTAAGGAGCATTCTGGCTGCACTTCTTACAACTCTGATTGGTTTGTCTTTTTAACAATCTATGGGCACTTGCAAAATTTTCTCCAGCATCACAAGTGAAATGCATTAATATTTCAAAGTTCTTCCTTATCCAATGGCTAATGCTTACATGCATGTGACACAAAGGAGAATACCATGGCTTGGGTCACGTGCCACTTAGTCCTCAAAGTAGCATCCTTGATCTTCAATATGCTAAAGATTTCTTGTGCCTGGATTTATCTAACGCAATACATCTTTTATCTCCTGGCCGCTGTTTCTATGAGCTTTGATTGTGGATCCAAGCAAGACAGCTCCAATCTTTTCTCCATTCATCATGATGTTACCTACTGGTCCAATTGTACGCATTTTGGTCTTCTTTATATTGAGTTGCAATACATACTGAAGATTGTAATCCTGTATCTTCATCAGCAAGTGCTTCAAGTCCTCCTTACTTTCAGCAAGTAAGGTTGTCATCTGCATATAGCAGGTTGCTAATAAATCTTCCGCCAATCTTGATGCCACATTCTTCTTCATATCATCCAGCTTCTCTGATGACATGCTCAACATATAGATTGAGCAGGGATGATAAGATGATACAACCCTGACACAACCTTTCCTGTTTTTAACCATGAACTATGTCTTGTTCTGTTTGCACAACAGCTTCTTGCTCCATGTGCAAGTTCCTCCTGTGGTTCTGGAATTCCCAATTATCTCAAGGTTATCCACAGAGAACATAATATAATTTGTAAGTATATTATGAGAATATAATACAGTAGGGGCTCAATAATTCTAGTTATTCTTTTGTGGCCTATATAAAATCTACAGAAAAGAAACTTTGTTTTATTAAATATGAATATATGGTTCAATGAATTTTACTTCACAATTAAGCGAAAATGATCACACACAAGTAGGAAAACACAATATGCCATCCTTTAAAAAAATTTTCGTAAGCATGCTTATATTTGTAATTATAATTGTAATTTATAATTGTATTTATAATTGTTTAAGCATGCTTAAACAATTGCCTGAATCATTCCTGGTTTTCATCTGCTATGAAGGCCAACTTGTAAATAGCATCTTCTTTTATTTTTAATATTGTCCTATCTTGGAAGATAAATTGTATGGTAACTACATTTAAAATCAAATGCTTTCTGCATCTTTATTTTACATATAGGGCAGTGAATTGCTCAAATGGCTATTTCTATTTTGCAAATTTGAAGCATTTAAAAAGTGACCTGGAAAGTTGTTAAAATGTACATGGTTAGGCTATGATTCCATAAATGATGATATATTAAGTCTGAGGTTAGTTTGTAATTTTATTCATTTATATTATGTTTAGCAATATTCCCAAGTGATTTTGAAAAAGTTAATTCATGAGCAAGATTCTGAAAATTACCAGAGAAAAGCAGGAAATAACTTTAGGTCATTGATTTTGAGTGGCATGGCTTCAGCCCATGCACTCGAGTAAGGGCAGAAAGAGCAAAACGAAAGCAGTTGTCATTGAGTAAATTTTGACCCCTGCTAACCTCATGGGTTTAAGAGTAGCATCGCGTCCCATAGTGTTTTCAATGTTTGTGATCGCTGTGGAATATGCCAGGTAGTTCTTTCAAGGCACCTCTGGGTGGAATTGAGCCACACGTCTTTTATTTAGGAGACAAGTACCTTATCATTTGTGCCATCCAATGGTTCCTTACAGTTAATACTCTCAGATTCCATGGCAGAACTTTATATTTTACAGAAATAATCAAATATATCTACACCGTGATCATTAACACACACAAATATGCACACACTAGTATATCCAGACACACTGTATGTCTTTAGGTTGCTCCTGAGAACAGACATCATTGCTTCTTTGCTCAAGGTACATACAATTGTTCAAATCTAAAACATTCAAAAAGATATATGAGTTCCCAAGCCTAATAGTTTAAAGTTTAGTGTATTGTTGTAGTGCAAAACATTGAACACAGAACTTGGGAGGTGGGGCATATTGCGGTAAAATAGATAAGCAGGTTTTTGTTACTAAGTTGTCTTACAAAAACTGTAAATGATAAAATTGGGGAGAAAATGAAACTGAAAGGAAATATCAAGTGCAATGAATAGTTGCAATTACAATTAGGCTATTGGGTGGGAAAACATTTGCATTAATTTGAGCAGTTTACTCTGGATTCTGAAATCTCCACTTTCTAATTGTGCCAATGCATCCTTATATTTTATTCCCTATATTTATATTTTATTATCCTTCAAAGAATAATCACCTTCAGCTGAAATAAAATACTGTACGAGGGGTGCCCCCTCAAAAAAACGGTTAAAAGCTTTTACCTGAGCAGAGCTTTCATAGTACGCTTTTTCCCCACTAGGAGAGCCTTGGGCAACTGGTTCTGAGTTCATGGTAACTCAGTTACCACCCAGTGGTAACACCTGGAAAGGTTCTCTCTGGTCACAGTGAAATTTTTTGTAAAAGCAGTTTCACTTAAACCTCATTTTTTTTTGTGATGGCCACTTTAAATGGATAGCATGCGGCTATAAAATTTTGTTTCCTGCTCAGGAAAATGCCGCAGAAACGGCTGTGATATTGAACACAGCTTATAAGGACAGCGCTATGGAAAAAACTCTAGTGTATGAGTGGTTTCCTCATTTCAAAAAGTTGAAATGTCCATTGATGATAAACTTGTTCTGGACGTCTGTCAACTTCCCAAAAGGATGAAGCTGTTGACAAAGTTCGTGAATTGTGCTCAAAGACCAACAACGACCATTAAGAGATGGGAAAGTTATCTGGACCATCTTGGAGCTCAGTTCAGCGAATGTTAACAGCGAATGGAAATGAGGATTGCTGGGAAATGTGTGCCTCGGGTTCTGATTGGCCAGAAAAAACCTGCTGTGCTTGAAAGAACAGCTATGGAGTGACCCAGACTTTTCCCCAAGGTCATTACTGGTGACAAGGCATGGTGCTATTCTTATGACCCTAAAAGCAAACATCTATCTAGCCAGTGGAAGATGCCATTATCACCTCACCCAAAAAATATGTCAAGTGAAATCCAAGATCAAGAAGATGCTCATGTGTTTGGTTGATGTGAGTGGGATAATACATTTGGAATGGGCTACACTAGGTCAAACTGTTAAGCTTTCTGTTTAGAGGTTCTGAAACAATTGCATAACAGTGTGACAGTGTGTGACCAAAAAAAAAGGCCTGATTTGTGGCAGATGTGGAACTGGTTTTGCCACCATGACAATACACCTGCTCACGCAGCCATCTCCGTGCACCAGTTTTTGGCAAAAAGACCACCATGCCTTTCTTGTCCCATGCACCTTACTCACCTGACCTCACTACATGCGACTTCTTTTTACTCCTTTGAATGAACAGGAAAATGAAAGGACAGGAATTTGACAACATACAAGAGATGAAAAAAAACAGGGAGGCGTTGTCAGCCACTCAAGCAGGTGAGTTTGTAAAATGCTTCCAAGAATGGAATCGCAGATCTGAAAATGTATTAAGTGTAATGCAGAGTGTATTATGTGTATTAAGAGTAATGCACTTTGAAGGTGATAGGTTGTTTTGTAAAAAATTTAAATACATAGCTTTGAAAAATAATTACAGGTTTTTTTGGTTACACCCTGTATATAATACATTATATAAGGGAAACCATATCAAGTATGCTATGAAATGAAAATCTTTGTGTTAAAAAGTCTAAAAAAAATGGATAAACTAAATTTTCATAAAATTTCATAAAATAACAAAGAATTGATTATTTTATAAATGATGGAATACATCTGAAGCATTATTATTGTAAAATCAGAAGCATTCAGCATATTTAATATTAAATAATGCTATGGTAACAGCTACATTATTAAATATAGTTCTTTGCAATTGATTGAGGGAAAAAAACTAGTGTATGTAATTAAATAGAGCTGTTAGAGAGAAAAAATACTGTTAAGAGAATTATAAGGAAAAAAGTCTTCTAAATGTCCTACTTCAATAATAGTATGAGTCTCATCTAATCCTGATATACAGGTATGTGAAAGACATATTTATGACGATATTAATTAAAATGTATGTAGAATATGACCCATAACTTTGAACAGAATCTCTTTCCCATAAAGTCCCAGAGTCACTAGAACTCCAAGATATGTTAGATACGTGCAACAAGGGATATTTTAGCTGCCTAACATAATCATAACAAAAACTGCCACACGGGTATAGCTTTAAATAGCAGACGTTTATTTTCTCACAGTTTTGGAAGCTGAAAGTCCAAACCAAGATGATTTCTTTTCTCTCTTGGGTCTCCTGTGTGTAAGCAATTCTTAATATTACTCTGCCTATAAATTATTTCTTGCACATTATATGCATGTTTGTCTCTTTGCTTATTCTGCTGTCTTTATAAGGGAACATTGAGGATGGTTGGGCTTAAGAGGCACATGACTCCACTATGAACTGTGTAATATAAATGCAACAACAACACTTATTTCTTAACTAGGTCATATTTATAAGTACAGAAGTGATTACTTCCACAATTTGTGAGAGATAGATCTCAATAAATAGCAGTAGGCAAACTCATTGTTTTCCCTATGTAAACAGTTAATATGTAAATCAATTATATTCTATGGCTAGACTATTTAAAGAGAGCTTAAGAAGTCACCACTAGCAGATTTGTGGAACTTCAATGATTTCACCTACCAACATATTGAAACACAAGTGTGTAAGTGTAATATTTATGTCACGGTCTTTCAGTTGTACTGTGGTGACTTGTGGATTGCAGTGATATTGGAAATTATGCAACCGGTATTTCAATTAACAATGGGGTCATTTATGATAAGCAAATTTTAGCAGAACTACCAGAATAACAGATTAAAAAGAAGGAATGGGTAATTTACTTCTGAGTTATTAGCCACTGAAAACATTATGAATACCAACAGAACAGTATCAAATATTGTGCCAAAAATTAAGCCATTCAGAGTGGAAATCACTCAAAATATAATTGAGAAAGAGCTGCATCTTTAAAGTAGAGTCAACTTTAATTGTTTGGATAGAATCAGTCTTTCAGACTTTCACATGCTGATGTGGACAACTCCAAATAAGAAGAAACAACTGTAAACATCCATTAACTCTCAGAATGTGAACTGTTCAAAGTAGGAATTGAGGAATATTGGAGCAATCCAAAAAATGAATATATATATTTATATCTTAGGTATTAATGAGCTTAAATGGACTAATATTGGCCATTTTGAATCAGACGATCACATGGTTCACGAAGCCAAGAATGACAAATTCAAGAGGAATAGTGTCACATTTATCATAAAAAGTACATTTCAAAGTCTATCTTGAAGTGCATTGCTGTCTGTGACAGGAATGATAGTTATGCAACTATCATGAAGGAAAACTTATACATTAAATTCATCTAATTTATACTTAAGTTAGTATTTAAATTTATCAACCATTTAAGCGAGCAATTTAAAAAAGAATTATACCAATTTTTATAGTAAAAAATGTGGTCAACCATCAACAAGATGTATTGATAATTGCTGATAATTAGAAATCGCCATTGAAAAATGGGAAGGATCAAGTAATTGCAAATATGACACTGGAGATAGAAAGCCAGACAAAAATTTCAAGATAGAATTGTGTGTGTGTGTGTGTGTGTGTGTGTGTGCTCGGTATATTATATATTTTTAATGTTTAGAGCATAATTCTTTTATTTTTTAACATCAATATTGTATGTTTTCCCCAAAAGTTTTACTGATATTTAATTCATATATCAGATACTTTGGTAGTTCAATCACATCAAGGTGAATTGTATAATGACCACCACAATCAGCTTTAGAACATGTTTTCATTCTTTTTTTTTTTCACTTTATCATTTAATTGGTGGGGGGTGGAGAGGTGTTTACAAATCCTATAACAATTCATCATTCAGTAGGATCAAGCACTTGTATGTATGTTGCCATCAACTTTTCCAAAACAATTTTTTTTGCTTGAACATTTGGTATCAGTTCCTCTTTTTTTCTTCTCCCACTCCAAGCCTCCCACCTACGTGAATCCTTTATCAATTATATATTATTATTGTTATTTTGTGTCTTACACAGTCCATTGTGTCCCTTCGCCCACCATTCTATTATTTGTCTGCCTGGGGTGGGGGGCTATATATCCAACCTTATGATTGGTTACCCCTTTCTTTCCCTTAAAAATTGATAGAAGTTTGTAGGCCAATGTTGTCTTAATTAACAATATCCTTTTTAAGAACATAGTATACATATGCACCTGACTCAAGCCATGGTATTTTCAAGTCCCTCATATGCATGTAAAAGTTAAACAATGATTAAGGAAAATAGTAGAATAGCTTATGCATTTAAATTACAATTGAGATAGTTAAAGTTTAGTATGCCAACCTGGCCAATAAACACATGTCGGGTCATTGAAGGGCAGAGAGAGAAATGGCTCCACGAGCCTCACCTTTCTAGTTCTCAGGTCTCTTGCTTGCTGATGGCCGGACCAGAGTGCAGCTGCCTTAGCCAGTTCCTGCTTCAGCTGGCAAGGCTCACTTCCTGTGAGACATCCCTGAGGAGAAGCCACATGGACCTACCCCGATGCAGCCCTAGGTGCTGGAGCAGCCGTGTGGAGACCCTTGCCAGTGCTGAGATGTTTACACATTCACTGATTCGGCTTTCCTCCTGAAGTTGGCATCATTGTGTGTGTTTTGTGAGATGGAGGAAGACTTTGTACATTGGTGTCAGACATATAGGCTAATGCTGGACTTACAGGCTTGGGCAGCACTGGGTTGGAATGCTTTCTTAATGTACACTTACCCTTTATATAAAACTATCTCTTATACATATGTTTCTGTGGATTTGTTTCTCTAATGCACCCAGACTAACACAACAATGTTGGTCAATAATATTAAAAGTACAACCAGGAAGGCAAGAAGGTAAGACTTTACATATGTTATCAGGACAGACGAGGCCCTAGGAAAGGGCATCATGCTTGGTAAAGCAGGGGCTCGCCAGCTAAAGAAGTCCTTCAAAGAGATGGATCAACACGATGGCTGCAACCATTGTCTCAAGCTTATCAACATTGTGAGAATGATATAGGATCTAGCATTGTTTGTTCTATTGTACATAGGGTTGCTATGAGTTGTATCAAACTCAGAAACAAAAACAACATACGTGCTAACCTTATCAGATAGAATACGCAGAAATGACATTGTTTACATCTATGGGAAGAGACAGAGAAGCTCAGTATTATCAACCAAAAGAAGGCCAAGAAACAATTTTGGACAGAATATAAACTGCTCATCTGCCAGTTCAGATTGAAGCTGAAAAAAAATTATAAGATCAATGAGAT
>NW_022111368.1:1571580-1573523 GCF_000313985.2 Echinops telfairi
AGTATGATGCCCTATAGTATTTCTGTAAGCTCTAGAATAGAATAGCTATTGTTGCAAGGTGTCATAGACTCATCTCCTACCCATAGCAACTTGATTCCCAACCCAACAAAACACTGCCCAGTGTTGCACTGTTCTCCCAGTTGTTCCTATGCAGTTGTCAGTGTATTGATGTAGCCACTATGTCAGCACCTCTCATTAAGGGCCTTCCTTTGTTCTCTGCTCTTCCATGTTACCAAACATGATGTCTCTCTAGGGACTGGTCTCTCCTGACAATGTGCCAAACGTGTGTAAGAAATGTCTCACCATCCTTACCTCTAAGGAGCACTCTGCTCTGCTCTGCTCTTACTTCTTCCAATACAGATTGGGTTGTCCTTTCAGCAGTTCATGATATATTAAATATTCTTCTCTAGTAATACAATCAAATATATTGATTCTTCTTGGGTCTTCCTTATTCAATGTTAAACATTCTCATACATATGATGCAAAGGGGAATACCACGACTTGGGTCAGGTGCCCTTTAGTCCTCAAAGTAACATCCTTGCTCTGCCATACTCTAAAGAAGTCTTGTGCAGCAGATTTACAAATGCAATACATCTTTTGATCACTTAGCTGCTGCCATGAGCATTGATTGTGGATCCAAGTAAAGCAAAATCCTTGACAACTTCAAACTTTTCTCCATTTAACATGGTGCTACCTATTGGTCCAGTTGTGAAGATTTTGATTTTCCTTACTTTGAGTTGTAATCCATACTGAAGACTACAATCTTTGCTCTTCAGCAGCAAGTGCTTAAAGTCCTCTTCACTTTTAGCAAATAAGTTTGTGTAATTTGAATATCACTGTTTGGTAATAAACCTTCCTCCAATTCTGAAGAAGCACCTTTCTTCATATAATTTGGATTCTTGATGATTTAGTCAACACATAGATTTAACAAATATGCTGAAAGAAGAATGCACTGACACACACCTTTTGTGATTTAGACCATGCAGTGCTCTCTTGTTCTGTTTGCACAACTGCCTCCAGATCCTTGTACCAGGTCCTCATGAGCACAATGCCTGGAATTCCCATTCTTCTCATAGTGATCCACAGTTTATTATGGTCCACACAGTAAAATGCTTTTCCATAGGCAATGAAACACAAGTAAACATCTTTCTGGTGTTCTCTGCTTTGAGCCAAGATCCATCTGACATCCACAATCATATCCCTTATTCTATGTCCTCTTAGGAATCTGGCCTAAACTTCTGGTAGTTTCTTGTTAATGTACGGTTGCAAGACAATGCATTGACAAAATGATTATAGACACTTTAAAACATAAATTATGTATAAAAATTGAATACAATTTTAGTTTACTATGGTTTGAATTTCATGATCATTACCATATTTAATAACCAAGAATAACTAGAGATAATGTAAAACAGTGATGAATGCCTTCTGTAGGGAAAGCTTTATATGCAAAATATGTGAAACATATACAACACTAGCCACATTTATAATCAAAATTTAACTAAAACAAAAGTATTACATGTTATAATTGTGCATTTTAATAGCTTGCATAGCTAGCATATACTGTTCACTGAATAAATATTGAACGAAGTAAAATCAATGACCTGCACCTAAATACATGGTCGCTGTGTTAGCCTGGGTACTTTAGGGAAACAAATCCACAGAAACTCATGTATAAGAGAGAGTTTTATATAAAGGTTAAGTGCACATCAAGAAAACATTCCAACCCAATGCTGTCCAAGCCTACAAGTCCAACATTAACCCATATGTCCAAAACCAATGCACAAAGTCCTCCTCCATCTCACAAAACAGACACAATGACACTGACTGCAGAAGGAAAGCTGAGTCAGTGAATGTGTAAACATCTCAGCGCTGGCAGGGGTCTCCACATGGCTGCTCCAGCATCCAGGGCTCCATCGGGATAGGTCCATGTGACTTCTCCT
>NW_022111368.1:1573623-1577387 GCF_000313985.2 Echinops telfairi
TCTGCCAGTTCAGATTGAAGCTGAAAAAAAATTATAAGATCAATGAGATTCAAAATATGAACTTGAGTGCATGCCATCTGAATTTGGAGAGCATCCCAAGAACAGATTTGATGCACTGAACACTTATGAATAAAGACCCAAAGGATTTGGGGTTGATAACAAGAATGTTGTACCTGTAGAAAGCAAAAGGTCATTCAAAAGACAAGAAAAAATATAATGACCAAAGTAATGTCAGAAGAAACTCTAAAACTTGCTCTTCAATGCAAAGCAATGGAAGCAAATGGAAGAAATGATGAAGTAATATAGTTGAGCAGAAAATATCAGATTGCAGCTCTAGAAAACAAAGTAAAGCATTGCAATGAAAGGAGGTAGGAAAGCAAATGAGAAGAACCACGCAAGCAGAATTAAGTGAAGGAAAACATCAAGCTTTGAATTGAAATATTGAAGGAGACTAATGTAAGAAGCAGCAAAACAAAATGGAAACTATACAAAGTCACTGTACCAAAAAGAATTGGGCCGCTTTCAACATTTCCAAGAGGTAGCATATGATAAAGAGCTGGTGATATATGAAGAAAGAAGTCCAATAGGAATTGCAGGCATTAATGCAAAACAAGGATTGAAGATGTGATGGTACCAGTGAATACGGCCAACAAACTGATGCATTGTTGGAAGTATTCAGTTGCTTATGCAAAAATGTGGAAAATAGCTACTTGACCAATTGACTGGATTTGTGCCCAGTCCAAGGAAATGTGGGGAAATTATTGAATAATATGGTTAATATCACATTCAAGTATTCAATGTTGCTGCAGAAAATTTAAAAATTTTGAAGAGAGCACATAGAGGGGGAACAATAAGAAATACAAGATTTATTCAAAAGAAGACTTGAAATGAGAGATACCATTGCTGATAGTAAATGAATCTTGACTGAGAGTATAGAATATCTGAATGATGTTTAGTTATATTCCATACATGATGCAAATGTATTCTAATGTATGGATTATAACAAATTATTGATAACGTTGCAAAGAATTGAAATTCCAGAATACTTACTTTTGCTGTTGCAGAATTTACACAAAGACCAGAAGGCAGCGATGCCAACAGAATAAGGGTACACTCTCTGATTTTAATTCAGAAAAGGTGAATGGCAAGAGTGTGTCTTTTTACTATACTTATTTAAACTGTATGTAGAGAAAAACGATAAACAGGACTAGCTGAATAAGAATGCAGCATCTGGATTGCAGGAAGGTAGTTACAATGAGCAACATGCAAATACAAACTTGCTCACTGAAAGTAGAGAACTTGTAGATGCAGATCACAGAGCGCAGCCTTCAGTATGGAATGCAACTAAAATAAAGAAAATCCTCACAAATGGAGCCCTAAGTAACTTGATAATAAACAGAGAAAAAACTGAATTTGTCAATGATTTCGTTATATTTGAATCCACTATCAATGATCCAGAAAAACACCTCTTTAAAACATTGAAGAGCAAAAATGCCACTTTGAGGACCAAGGTGTACTTGATTCAAGACATGTTATTTCAATTACCTCATTTGCACATGGAAATTGGACAATGAATGAAGAATAATGAAGATGACTTAATGCATTTCAATTGCCGTGTTGGTAAAGAGTCTTGGAAGTAACATTGTGATAAATTGATTTTTTTTTAAATCTCACTGAGATGGTTTTAAGTTTCAGAATCGGTCTGAGAAAACTATGGAATATAATTCTTAATAGATCTTTTTATTGGGGGCTCTTACACCTCTTACCACAATCCATAAATTAATTGTATCAAACACATTTGTACATGTGTTGCCATCATCATTTTCAAAATATATTTTTCTACTTGAGCCCTTAATATCAGCTCCTCTTTTTTATCTCCCTCCAACTAGATGCTACCTTTGTGGAGGTAGGAATGGAGTCCCACTTATCGATCAGATGGTAGCCTGGTGATGCCTCCTGGAGGGTATAGCCTATTTATAAGGGTGAGAGTGAGAAATTCTCTCTTCTTGCCCTTCACATTTCCTGCACGTCAGGAGTCTGTGTCTGCCTCCACAGGTAGTCCTATTTGGCCTGCTGATGCTGGGAGCCAACCTGAAAGCTGTCAACACCCTGCCATGTACCCACCAACCTTGAATTCACATGATTGTGTAAGCAATACCTGTGATCTTCCTGCTTCCCAGTTTCCCTTTCTGCATCATCAGCCTACAGCTATAGAAGTCTGAAGAGGGCTCCCACAAGTCCCAGATCCTTAGACTTGAGTTGGACTGGATTAAGATGATTTCTTGATATCATATGAATTGGTGATATAAATGTATTTCTTATACATATATGAGTGTCACTGTTTTGTTTCACTGGACGACCCAGCCTAAAACAACCATGGACCAGAAGATAAACAAACAAATCTGTTTTGGAAGACATAGAGTGGGAGTGGTGAGCCTTGTCTCACATTCTTATGACACGTGATCAGGGGAGCACTCCTGGGGAAGAGCATTGTGCTTGGGAAAGTGTCATGTCAGTGAAAAAAAAGAGTAAAGCCCTGGATAACAGGGTTGATCCAGTGGCTGCGACAGTCATCTCAATCATAAAGCAATTGTGATCATGACAAAGGTTGAGGTAATATTTCATTCAGTTTTGCATAGTGTCATTCTGCGTGGGAGCTGATTCAAGGGCAGTGTAATAGGTTTTGTGTTAAATTGGCTGGGTCAGAAAGTTCAGTGTTTGGTAGTTGAAACTGGTCCTATGACGTGATCCAACATAATAATCTATTCCAAGATGGAATCTGCTGGGCATAGCTTTGGTTTTGTGAAGATTAAGGTGTATTGCAAACTCTTACTCTGGTCACAACCCTGATTTCCCAGTAGTCTAACCTACTTAATGTGGAAGTTGATGCTGGTCTGGATCTTCTATCTGGCTTTTTTACCTAGAGTTATTTGAACTTGAGCCAACAGCTCAGCATATGGTCTGTCAAATCTGGGAGCCACCTGATCCTACCAACTGTCGTACTGAACTTGAATTCATCTATCTGTACATCTACCAGCCATGGTCTTCCTGCTTCATCTTTCTGTTTAATCTTCCTGCTTCCTGGTTTATCAGCCTCCTTCCTGGTTTATCAGCCTCAGCAACTACAGGAGTCAGGAAAAGCCTCCAGCTTCATCTAACCCGTGAACTTGAAGCAGAAGAAACGTACCCTCTTATACAACTGAATGTGCCAGATTGTTTGTTTTTTAAGCTAATGATCACTGAAGGAAAAATGCATTAAAAGCTTATTTTGTGATAATTGTGCTTTCTCTTCTTTAAAAAAAATTTAAACAATTTTATTGACATATAATTCACATAACAAAACAATACAATCGCCTAAACATATTAAAAAGAGTTGTGATATGCTCAAATCAATTTTAAAACATTTTCTTCTTTCTTGTACTCATTATTAGGTCCTCATTGTCCCCAACTTCTCCTGCCATCACACACAAAAAACTATCAATTCAGAACTTATCTCTACTGACATATCCTGGGTATCATATAAAGAAAGACATGCAATAACAAAAAGCAAAAGCAAAAACAAAAAGCAATAACGAAATGTAGCCCACGTTTGAAATAGGATACCGACAATTCAAAGTCCAATATTTTCCATAATTTTTTGAAAAGTCTAATGCATATTTTTTGAAACCAAGTATGATGCCCTATAGTATTTCTGTAAGCTCTAGAATAGAATAGCTATTGTTGCAAGGTGTCATAGACTCATCTCCTACCCATAGCAACTTGAT
>NW_022111368.1:1578263-1580083 GCF_000313985.2 Echinops telfairi
GGATGTCTTGCAAGAAGTGAGCCTTGCCAGCTGAAGCAGGGAACTGGCTAAGGCAGCTGCACCCTAGTCCAACCTATCGAAAGCAAGAGACCTGAGAACTAGAAAGGCGAGGTTCATGGAGCCATTTATCTCTCTGCCCTTCAATTAACCTGACATGTGTTTATTGGCCAGGTTGGCAAAATAAACTTTAACTATATCAATCACTGAGTGAAATTACTTTTTCTAATACCCAGAGATCCTTCTAAGCACCAAAATTTTTTACACTGTTAACTTAATATATTGACATAATTTTCTTTTATATACACTTTGGCCTAAAATATCATAGTAAAATCTACCAAACATAAATATGTGCTCTTATACTTCTTTATTAGAATAAGAAATTTTGCTTTAGTAGATGAAATAAACATAATATACAAATTTAGATTTAGATGCAGCTTTACATATAGAGATAAACAATTATATAAGGCTTGATGTAAGTGTTCTCTTGGATATGTAAGTGTTCTCTTGGATATTGTTTAACAAGACATAAGTTTTTAGAACTACTCACTCATTAAAAATATTTGTGGCATATGTCTCATAATAAAATAATTATAGAAATACAGTCTGTTGGCATTTTTAGATTGATGACTTTAAATCCATAGGATTAACTAGAATTTTTCTAGAAAATTCAATCTTGTTTTAAAGTTGGGCATAGGAAATACAAATGATTTGCACCACTTAGTGATTTGCATCACTAAGAAGCCAGGCCCACCACCCCTGGTGACATAGTGGTTACTCATTGGGCTGCTAACCACAAGGATAGAAGTTTAAAATCACCATTTACTCCATGAGTTGAAGATGAGGCTTTATACTCCTGTAAGCAGTTACAGTGTCAGAAACCTCCAGACACGATTTTACCCTGGCTATGAGATTTTACTTACCTGATAGCAGTGAATGAGTGAATGAGATGGAGCCAGGTCAACATGGCAAAAGGGGAAAGGGGTTTGCACTATAAGCAGTCATTTCAGAATTGACATCTATTTTTGTATTAGTACCTTAAATAATTGAACAGGCTTGGGCTGTTATAACTTTATCCCTGATGGGCCTCTACCCATGCTATACTATGAAGGGCTCTGTAGAGAAATAAAACTAGGGAATTTATGATGATATATATAAAAGGATAGGTTTATATAGCAAGAAGAAATACAACAGCTAATTAGTTCACACAGCAGTACAGAGGGATCAGTCCAACTCACTTTTGTAGCCAGCTAATATACTGGAGGCCCTTCCAACTCATGCTGGCTGCTGGTCCAAGGTCAAGGAATGGGACAGTGAAGTGGCTGGAGGGAGGTGCGAAGCCTGCCCACAGGGAAGACAAGCAGAGTCTGACCGCAGGCAGCAGACACTGCCGGGTGGGAGAGCTGCAGCAGGAAGAAGAGATGTTGAGGTGTGAGGCCAGTAGCGCAACAGCACAGCAAAACAAGTGACGATGGAGGATCAAGGCGTATCGATGCATGGCATGGTAACCTGGTCCACCATGATCCATGGGTAGGCTCAGCGCACAGGCAGCATAAAGCAGCTAACTCAGGCAGCAAGTTGCGAGACCAATCACCAGGGAGAAAGAAAGAGAGGCCATCCTCAGAGTAATTTATCTTGGTGGCCTTCCAGTCAAGCTGTGACCTGACTGACAGACTAAACTACACTCAGATGTTCCTATGGGAAGCAAGTTGGCACATAAAAAAACAAACAATTACATATGCCAATATGAATCATATGAATTGTTTGTGGCCTTTGTAATTGAGTTTTCCAATCAACCTAATGACTTTTATTGGTAAACAAAT
>NW_022111368.1:1580788-1584128 GCF_000313985.2 Echinops telfairi
TCTCTCTCTCTCTCTGTTACACATTCTTGTTGACAAGCCACATGGAGCCACCCTGATGGCAGCCAGAGCCCTGAAGATGCATCCACTGCCATTGGATCATAGGAGTTTCCTCCCATTAGCATGTGATCTTCCTGCAATTGGCATCATTGCATGTCCTACATAAGTCTGAAGAGGAATTCATGGGCTAATATCAAAATTACGGACTTAATCTGAAATGGGATGGCATGTTTTATTGATGCATAATAACTTCTTGACATAAAGTTATTTCTTAAACATATATGAGTACCAATGAATTTGTTTCTCTAGTCAACCTGGTCTAACACGAAGAATATTAGCTTTAGTGGCATATTGGAAGATGGAAAGTTTTCTAGGATGTAGAAAGCAAAAAAATGGTGGAAGACAAAGTGTGGTGATGAAAAAGGTGACAGAAACAATAGGTGTAATGGAGGTGCATTAGGTGAATATATTATAAAGTGCATTAACTTTCTGGGAACCTAGCTGCAATTCATATTATATAAACTACTTTAAACATGGGAACTGAAATGGGAGAAAGAAGATAACATATTTGTAATTCATCCGATATCAAGACTTCTTCTATCACAACAGTCACAATTCCCAGAATATTCCACAAATTGTGTTTTAATTACTCTAATCTCAACAGTGTTTTGACTTAAATGTATATTATTATCAGTACATACTAGAATATTTATTGACCATCTCAAATTTTAAAATTCTAATCACATACATATTAATGTAAAATTTATAAGCACACATCAGAGATACTATATACTCCTATTCAATGTCCAACTTTCACATACAGTATATATGAGACAAGTGAAAAATATTATGGTTTGGGGCAGGCACATTTGAGTCCGCAAAGTAATATCTTTGCTTTCCAACACATTCGTGAGGTCTTGTGCAGCAGATTTACCTGTTCTAATATATCTTTTGATCTCTTGACTATTGCCTCCGTACCATTTATGTGGAACCAAGCAAGATAAAATCCTTGACAGTGTCAATCTTTTCTCAGTTTACCACCAGGCTATCCATTCATCTAATTGTGAAGGTTTTGTTAGTTTTCACTGAAGGAAACAATCCCCAAACTTCATAAGCAAGTGTTTCATGTCCTTCTTCCTTTCAGCCAGCAAGGTTGTGTCATCTGCATATCACAAGTTGTTAGTAAGATTTCCTCCAACCTTCACACTACATTCTCATTCATGAAGCAAACTTCTCTGTTTATTTGCTCAACATACAGATTGAATAAGTGTGGTGAGAGGAAACAACTTGGATGCACACCTTTCCTGATTTGATCCAGGCAGTAGTGAACCAACCTTCTGCTTCTAGATCCACATACAAGTTCTACATGAGCATACTGAGCTGTTCTAGAATTCCCATTTTCCTCAAGAGTATCTATAGTTTGCTATGATCCACAGGGTTAAATGCCTTTGCATAGTCAAAAAAATACACATAAACATATTTCTGCTATTCTCTGCTTAGAGCCAAGATCCATCTGATATCAGCAATGCTATTCCTTGTTCCACCTCCTCTTCTAACACCAAAATGAACCTCTGCAAGCTTCCTGTGTATATACTATACATCCTTTGTTAGAGGATCTTCAGCAATTTTACTTGGATGTGATATTAGTGTGATTATTCTCTAATAGAATTCCGTTGGGTCACCTTTCTTTGGACTGGGCATAAGTAAGGATCTCCTCCAGTCAGATGGCCAAGTAGCTGTCTTCCAAATTTCCTGGCATAGACCAGTACTTCCAGTGCTTCATCAGTTTATTGAAACACTTCAATTGGTATTCTGTAAAATTTCTGGCTTCTTGTTTTTGGCTGAAGCTTTCAGTGCAGCTTGGACTTCTTCCTTCAGTTCCATTTGGTTTTGATCATAAGCTACTTCCTGAATTAGTGAAATAGTGACTTGTTCTTCTGTTACAATGACTCTGTATATTCTTTCTGTCTTTTACTCTCTCCCCCTATTTTGAAACTCTCCTTTTTCTTTAACCTTTTGGCATATAACTCAAATATATAATTCAATAGCTCAACCACACCAAGAAGAATTTTACAATCATCACCACACAGTTTTAGAACATTTTCTTTGTTCATATACTCATCACTATTAGCTCCTCATTTACCAACAAATGTTCTATCTTCTTTCAATGCTTCCTGCATCTTTTGATATTGCAAATTGAGGCCTTTATGTTTTTCTTCAGCTCTTTCAGTTTAAAATATTCTAAGCTTGTTCTTCCCTTTTGGGTTTTCTAACTCAAGGTCTCTGTGTATTTCATTATAATATTTTACTTTGTCTTCTAGAGTTTCCCTTTCAAATTTTCTTTTCAGCTCTTTAGCTTCAACATGTCTTCCATTTGCCTTAGCTACTCTATGATTCAGGGACAATTTCAGAATCTCTGTTGATATCAACTTTTGTAAGACAGTAATGAAACCAGCTCTTACCTTACATTACATACAATTTGAGAGGGTACAATTTGTAATAATAAACCTTATATACAAAAGGAATAGCCAAAGTTAGGAGGCGTGAGCCCTGTCAGTATAGACACTCCTAAGCCCCAGATATTATTAGGGGAAGGTTTAAATATTCTTCATGTCACATAGCCTGCATCTCATGCCAGATTTCACAAAGGAACAGTCCACAATTTGAAAGTTTATAAAGAAGCATTTACACAACAACCAGGTTATTCACAAACAGGAGGAAAGGATGGGGCTGGGAACGTGAAGCAACTGATAAGTTTGCAGACTGCTGCTTTCTGCAGCTTTCTTCAGGGAACAGGAGGCAAGTGTTTGTTTATCTCAGGTGGAGAGACCGACCAGCTATTGCTTCATCAGCTCCCATGGCCATGGGTAGTACTGTCCCATTTGCCTAACAAGCAAACCACTTTTTCCCCACACACTGTCATCTTTTCTTTCTTTTCACTTAAAAAAAAACACATTTTATTGGGAGATATTACAGATAGCATAACAATCTATAGTTCAATTACATCAAGAATTATTGTACTATTGCTACCACGATCAGTTTCAAAACATTTTCTTTCTTCTTGAACTCCTTGATATGAGCTCCACTTTTGTACCTTCCACCCTTCCTCTATGTATCCTTTCTTATTTCTGTCATCCCGTGTATTCCCTGCCCTAAGGTCCTCAGCTTTGTCCGAATTTACTCACTGATGATCCCGATATTTGGGCGTTTTACCTCGAGGTCTGTAATACACCTTGAATTTGCTCTTGTGTATGGAGTGAGGTTAGGATCTGCCTTCATTCTTCTGAAGGTTGATATCCAGTTTTCTTTCCAGCACCATTTGTTAAAAAGGGCATCCATTTCC
>NW_022111368.1:1584971-1630866 GCF_000313985.2 Echinops telfairi
GGCCACATATCAGCGCTGGCGCAGCTCTCCAAGTAGCTGCTCCAGCTCCAGGGCTTTGGCTGCCATTAGCATAATTTCATGTGGCTTGTCAACAGAATGTGAAGCAGAGAGAGTGTGTGTCTTGCCTCCAGGGAGGAAGACTGGAATTCCCATAATACTCAGGAGACAGTCATGCCCATATAGAGGCATCATTGACTATAGCCTGATTAGCATACTAGACTCCACCCCTTTACTCAAATTAACAGGAGATTATGTAACTGCCACATTTGGCATTCAGAGTTGTTACACCCATGTGTGGCTTTTTTGGTGTCATCATGTACTTTTTGTGTAAGATATTTTCCTACATCACTCATTAACAGTGTGTTGTGTATGTGTAGGGAATTAATTCTTGTCTTCTTTTCACCAATGGTCAAAAGATCTTGAGTGTTTCTTTCAGTGAGTTGATTTCTGGATAGTGTTACACTATGTGGTTGTCTCATGTTTGGGTTCTGTGTATGTTGGTATTCTCTTCAAAGTGTGTTGGAAACTAATTTTTGTAGTGCAGGTGTTTGTTGGGTTTTTTGTTTTGTTTTTAATGTATTCTCTAATTTTTTCCTTAACTTGGAAAACACCTCTCCAATAGTTTGGTAGGTAGAGGATTCTTGGGTTACTGTTATTCTTCATCAAATTTCAGAAGATGCTACTCCATTCTCTCCTCTTCTTCATGATTTCTGCTGATATGTCTGAGCATTCTTATCTGATAAACCTTATAGGTCACTGCATTATTTTCTTGAGCTGCTGTTATAATTTTCTCCTTTTCCTCAAAGTTGGATAATTTGACTAATATATGCCTCGGTGTGTTCTTCTTGGAGTTCAGTCTATTTGGTGTCCTCTCTGCTTCCTGGAAAATTGCCTGATGCTCCTTCGTTAAATTGGGGGGTTTCCTCCAGAAATCCCCACACTATTTTGACCATTGATTTCTTCATTACATCTTGCCCTGGTATCCCAATTTGAATATTGCACCTCTTCATACCATTACTCATAATTCTCAGGTTTTCCTTAGCTTCTTTTATTATCTTGTTTTATTGTCTTTGACAATTGTTGAATATTGCTTGGCTATGTTCAAGGTCTCTGATACAATTCTCTGCCTCTTTCAGACTTTTGATATGATATCTTATCATTTTCTTTGCTTCTGCTACATCATCCCTTAACTTTTGAATTTCCCTTTGGTAAATCGATCTATAATCTCTATTTTTTCATCCTTCTTCTGTATTGTTTCCCTCCTATCCTGAATGACTCTAAGTAGCATTCTGAAGATATCTTCTTGTGGGGGTTCAATGTATGCTTTTCCTATATTGCTAAGTTCAGAAATTCTTCAAACATTGTGGTTTGTTTCTCTTGCTTTCTTGTTGTGACAGTTGATGAGTGTAGTGGCTTACATGACATTTTTGTGTCACTGGAGATAGTGTTTTATGTGTGGTGCTGTGTACAGCACTGTGGACAGGGCTGGCCGGGTCCATCTGTGGCAAGTGCGGCTCTGCGGTTTTGGCTGGGATAGCCCAGACCATGTGTAGCTGGTGACACTGGTGCCCCAAGTGGGCAGGGCAGAGTGATCCACAGGTGCAAGTAGCCTGCTGCACTGGCTACTTGATCAGCTCAGCCAGCACTGTGCAGGACCTCCAGGCACAGGCAGCTTAGGCTGTACTGGTAATACTGGCAGAGTGATGGGACTTGTCGCAGATTTGGGTCCCAGGAAGCACCAGCAACTTGGGCTGTTAGGATCAAGTCTGTCAAATCCATTGGCTGTACAGGTCCTGTAGATTGGGGGCGGGGGGGGGGGCAAGGGGGTGGGGAAGCAGGAGGCAGCACTCTCTTTTGCCATGTCTCACAGCCTCTTAAGCTCTCTGGCTCTCTTCTCAGGCAGTCAAGGGGGCGGGAGCTCCCTAGTGCGGGGGGCAGGGGGGTGGGGGGGGGGTTGTGAGCTCCACAAGCAGCCTGGACTGTGTGGACCCTGTTTGTTTGATCCCCAGATCATTCATAATCTGCTAGCAGTGTTGCAGCTCATGCTGCAACCATGAATCATGGTTTCAGAGGATGACACAAGTGGCCCTGGTTAGTTTGGGTGGGTTACTTGTGCCACAACCCACGCTGTAGCATGGTGGCATGGATGGAGGAGCAAGGCAAAACACAGCCATGGGAACAGCTGGCCCATGCACCAGGACAGAGCGCTGGTGTGTTTCAATACCTGAATGTGATTCCTTGACCCCACACTCAGACTCCCAATCCCACAGCCTAGCACTTACCCAGGGAGCTCCCAATGTGTTTCCCCTTATCTTGGTGCCATTATTATGGAAGTTTCTTTCTTTTCTTTTTATTGATCTTTTGCTTTCTTCATGTATTATGTTCTTGATATTATTCTACAGATCCTCAGGTTTCTCTCATCAGTATCTGATCTTGAAATCAAGGTGGGCTAGACATAAGGCATAATTTGGATCTCCTGAACTTGTACAATTTTCTTCAGCTTCAATCTGAACTTACATATGAGCAATTAATGGTTTTCTCCAAAGACATGCCCTGCCTGTTTTTTGTTGCATGTGCTGAGATTCCTTATAGTCTCATCCCATATATGTAATCAGTTTGATTTCTGTGTATTCCATATAGAGATGTCCATGTTTATAGTTGCCATTTGTGTAGTTGAAAAAAATAAAAGTATTTTGTTTCATTTCTAGTACCAAAACCCTATTTTCCAACTACTTTCCAAACTCTTTATTTCCAACTTTTCATTCCAATTGCCGGTGAAATCAATGCATCTTGATTGCCTGTTTCATCACTTTCAATCTCAAGATGGTGGTAAAAGTCTTCAACTTCGTAAAAGCAAAACAACAACAACAAAGAGGTCATATTTTTAGCTTATGTTAGAAATTCAACAAATGTTAATCAAATATCATTGCAATAAAAAATATTATAACAACGACTACTCTGGCATAGACTGGAAGTAATTGTGTTGGTTAGGTGTTAATGAGTTAGTTTTGACTCATCAAATTTTGTACAACAGAACCAAACACAAGCCCTTTATTTTCACAATTGTTGCTATGCTTACGACATTTTTGTAGCTCCTATAGTGATTTCCATCGAGAGATTTCCTCTTTATTGCTGACTACTTTACCAAGAAAGATGTACTTTTTAAGGGACCTTAATTCCTAATAATATGCGGTAGTTAGTTTATTGTTCCAATCTGGGCGATAAACACATGTGTGGTTAATTGAAGGGCAGAGGGATAAATGGCTCAGTGAAACTTGCCTTTCTAGCTCTAGGTTCTCTGCTGTGTTATGGTCGCACCAGGGTGCAGCTGCCTTAGCCAGTTCCTGCTTTAGCTTGCAAGGCTCACTTCCTACAAGACATCCCTGAGGAGAAGCCACATGGACCTACCCCAGTGCAGCTCTGGGTACTGGAGCAGCCATGTGGAGACCCCTGCCAATGCTGAGATGCTTACACATTCACTGACTTAGCTTTCCTCCTGCAGTTGGCATCATTGCCTCTGTTTTGTGAGATGGAGGAGGACTTTGTGGATTGGTGTTGGACATATGGGTTAATTGGTTAATGTTGGACTTGTGGGCTTGGACAGCACTGGATTGGAATGCTTTCTTGATGCGCACTTAATCTTTGTATAAAACTCTCTCTTATACATGAGTTTCTGCAGATTTGTTTCTCTAAAGTACCCAGACTAATACATAATATATCCAAAATATGTCCCATTTTTCTTGGAGAAATATGACTAAATACACTAATTTGAATGACTATCTTTTATCCTTCTTAGAAACGTGAACAATGGCAGTTTCTTAATATCTCTTACTTTAATCTTTTCTGCAAAGTGGACAGAGTAAATGCGAATGCTCTTTACAGAATTGTACACATAGATATATATTTTAATAGAGAGTGATGCCACATTTCATGATAGATTTTAGGTTAGTAAAGAGAACATGAGTACACATGAATATGAAGAAAAATAAACTTGCAGACTATGTGTGATATTTGTAGGGGGCAAAATCCATTGGTGGCATTAATTGAAATAAAGTAATAAAGTAGGTTGAATACAAGGTCATTTTATAAGAAGATCTGATTTCTAAATAATTAGTCCCACATCTAAAAGTATACATTTTCAAACAGTGTCAGGATGTGCTTCCAATTGGTTTTAAGTAAAAGTTTTTTTAAAAATCAGAAACCACTTTAAAGTCATCATTCCTCTCTGTCTTTCACTCCCATAGTACAGTGTGCTTTTGCAAGGGCAAAATCTTAACATAAACCATGCTAAGCAAGATGAAGATAGCCATCCTTCATTGCTTAGAGCCACAGGCTCTTGCAAGCCCAGTGTGAAAAAACAATTGAACGCTAGGAAAGGTCAAAAGCCAGGATGAAGAGACATTCTGATTAAACGCCTTCCCTGGAGGCAGCAAGCCCTTTCCTTGTTCTCGAATTCAAACATAAAGACATTTAACTCATGCTAGTTTGCTGGTTAATTTTTCAAGAATATAGGTTGCTGGGGATCAGAATCCTGTGTGAGCTTCAAAAGATCCGAAAGACTCGGACTGGACCCAAGCAGTTTGAATTGGGTCTCACTGGTCGCACCGTGCCCGTTCTTTCCTTTAATTTCGGCTTTTCTTCATTCTTCACACTTCTTTTGACATCTTTCACAGTTTTAAAAGGACTCATTTTTCAGGCTATATTATTTAAGACAAAGAATTTCTACAAAGCCTTGGAGGGGAATGAAGTTCTATAATTTACAAAGAAGCTAGCAATAAAATATTTTTTAGAAATCTGTGGCATTGATATGTGAACCTCAAAAGATTTTAAAGGCTTAATTTTTATTCAAGCCATTTTAGTACAGAAAACCTTAGAAGATCAAGTTTTCTTTTTATATTCCTATTGCTTCCTGGTTTCAGTCCGTTCTGAAATGCCACAAAACAGCTTGAGTTGATTTTTTTTAAAAAAATGTTTTAATATTGACACAAAAAAGTTTCTAAGCTTAAACACTCATGGAAATCCAGATTTTTTCATTTGGGCAATATGGGAAGCAAAATTGAAGAGAAAAAAAAAGCTAAAGAGAATAGCATGAATGGGAATGGATAGGTAGGTATTCCTTGTTGATAGACTCATAAACCTGACATAAATACTTTTACCTAATATATTTGTAGGAGTCAGAGTTGAATGTTCTCTTATCATGGGTGTTAACAGTTAAGTTTACACAAATAAAAGAAACTGTTTGATAAGCAAATTCCACAATCTCTTCATCATTTTGGCTTCATTACAGACTCGGAAGTGTGGTTTGATGCATTTCTTAGATGTCTATAACACGGTGTTGGAAGGATTGACCTTTGTCCTCCACCCTCTCTTTACCTATAGTTTGGTCCTCTGCTCTTCCTATCTAGATTCTGCCCACACTTTACAGGACTTTTTGATCAGGGATATGCAACCCAGTGCCTTTGACAGAGTGTTGTACACACTAGCAATGGCACATTTTACTCTTGGGAAGAAGGAACCAGGCACGATTCTTGCTCTTTCTAATTAGCTTCAGGCAATTTGTAGGAAATTGCAGACACTTAGTGTGGGGTTTGGAGATTTGAAGGCTACTGTGGATACCTTCCCTGGACTTATCGACTTTAGCTGGAGAAGACTGAGGATGTCTTGGACTTCATTGTATGTTCTCCTTCTCTTGAGATTTCAGGTTAGAACTGGATTTCTGGATTCTGATGCTATCCGTGTGGCAGTATCAGTCTCATTCATGGGAGAGCACTTCACCAGGTCAGAGAAAAGCTAAACGTCTGGTCTAGAGTTTATATAAGGATGGTCTCTGGCATACACACTTGTTTCAAGTCTGATCTATTTTAAGAAGTAGCCATGGTCTTAATCCATGTAGAATTAACCGCATCAACCTGCTTCTACACGTAACCTTTTGACATAAAGATTTGTTTGTTTCAACACTCTTTGTTGAAATGGCCCAGGTTTTATGTTTTCTCTCCTGAATGTGCCCTCTTCCAACCTGTTCTTGATTTCAAAATCACACACCAACAGCAATTCTATATTTTCGTAGTACATTCAGTGGTTTGAGGGGAGAATTTACCTCCATGGTGTTTCTTTTCTGAATTTTTCAATTATATCGAGTTATTCTATTGCAAATATATTTCACTGCTTCCATATATAGAATAGGACCCCAAAATACTGTTGTAAACCAGAAATTTTAAATATTCACTTGTTCTTTGATGAAACAAAATTGCTTTATTCCATATTCTCATTTCAGTAAGAAGCTATTTTATATTTATACATATATAATATGTGTGTAGTAGATATATTTAATATGTGTGTATAGTTTCTCATTTATTAATTTAAATACATCTATAACTTAAACCAAACCCAGTGTCTATTCTGACTCACAGGGTTTTCTGATACTATAAATATTAACAGGGACAGAGAGATTTCTTGCCCACAGATCTCTTGTTAGCAGTCCAGTACCTAACCTGCAGTGCCACTTCATTCACAACAACCAGAAAATAAAAACAAATTCACTGCCATCTAGAAAATGCTGACAAATGGAAACTTCTATAAGGGATTATCTGTAAAAGTCACTTAATTAGGCAAATGTCTCGGTAATGATTATTGAAGATATAAAAATATCTTTTAAAGTTAAATTAGTGGAAAAAGGTTAATGAAAACCAATAGTTCTATAGTCTCAAAATATGTTGCCATGACATGTTTATTAAATACAAAGTGAAAGAGTCTTTACAGTGAAGAAACCTGGTGGACATCTTAAGTAAATGATCAAGTTTATATCTCATGTTCCTTGTATGAAAACTGGTGAAAAAAATACAATATCACTTCCTCAGGGAGAGGCCAAGATGCATAACTCGTGTACAATAATAAAAATTAAACATATATTAAATAGAAAAAGAAGTATAATGAAGGTGCACCATAATCCACTGTTGTTGAGTGATTCTGACTTATAGAAAGCTCATGGGACAAAGGACAATAGGTCCATAGGATTTCTGAAACTCTGAATCTTTACAAGAAAAACAGCCTCACCTTTCTCCCAAGGTACAACTGATAGATTAGAACAGCCAAATTTGCAGTTAGCATTTGAATGCCTATCCCACAGTGCCACCAGAGCATCTTAAATGCAATATAGAAAAAAGTCCAAACCCACTGAAGTCTGGTTATTTTGAAAATATTCAAATTGAGACATTTCTATAAAATAACAGTATTTTTCAAAAATGTTAAGGTCATAAAAGGCAAGCACAGATCAGAAGAGATAAAAGAAACTTGATGACTGAATGCATTCTAAATCAGAGAGGGGGGAAAAAGCCCTAATTGGGGGGAAATTGATAAATGTTAATAAAGCCTGTAGTGCTATTACTAGAGAAATACAGGTAATAGGAATAAATTTTCGTTGTTTTATTATATTAGAATACTAATTACTTACAAAATGCTCTTATGGCTAGCAGTCAGTTCTGACTCAGAGAGACCTTTGAGGTCAGAGCAGAACTGCCCCTGTGGGGTCTGATGCTGCAACTTTCTAAAGGAGGAGAAAGCTTCACCTTTCTCCTGGGGAGTGGCTGGTGGTTTGTAACAAAAACCCCTTGGAACTTACCAACCCTATGCATTGGTTCATAATTAGTGACCGTTTTTAATTTAAGTAAATACATGATGATTACAGAAGATGTTAACATTGAGGAAAATTGAGAGAAGATTATACACAAGTTTTACAACTTTTTCACCAGTCTAAGTTTATTTCAAAATGGAAAGGTGAGTTTCATTGAGCCATCTATCTCTCTGCCCTTCATTAATCCCACATGTGTTCATCAGCCAGGTTGGCACAATAAACCTTAACTTTCTAAGTGACATCAACATTATTTGTAGTAGATACTATTATTTTCTGTTGATGAGAAAAAAATTGTATTTAAGAGGTTAGATAAATTATTCACGATAACAGGGCTACTATGTTGGTTTGAAAATACGTATGCTACAGTTGTTTTATTACTTTCACTTTAAATGGTGGAGTTTAATTCTCCTGCTCTTCAGAGTGAGCTCAACATAGTAATGGGTTTCCAATAAGGAGATTGTAACAACAAGGGTGGCGAATTTTCAGAGTAGCAGATAAAAGCTTCTGTGGACTTCTTCTTGAGCTCCCTTCTTGGATCACTCATTCTGGGAGGAGTTGATTGGCAACTTGTGAAGATAGTAAAGCTTCTCCTTAGGAACTAGGGAATCCGGCCAACTACCATGCAAATGAGCTATCAGAAAGAAGAAATCTCCTGAGCCACTCAGACCTTCAGTTGACTGCAACCTAGGAAGAGACCTGAAGTCAAAACCATCCAAATTAACTGCAATCAAACATGCGCTTCATAGAATCCATATATTAAAAATAAATAAATAAATGCCATTGAGGTGATTTTGACTCATAGAGACCAAGTACAATAAGGGAGAACTGTCCTTTGTGTTTCTGAAGCTCTAAATTTTACAGAAACAGAATGCCTCATCTTTCTCTTACGGGGTATCTGATGGTTTCAAACTGCTGACCTAGCAGCTAGTAACCCAATGTATAATCCACTATGCTATCAGGGCCACTTCTATAAAATATAAAAGATGTTTACTCTGTTTCATATAGTTTTGAACATTTTAATATATTTTGCAGCAAGAGAAAATGAAAGTACTATAGCTATTTATGAAAAAGGCCTGCTTTAATTCCTGCTCCTGTAATCCCAAAATTCTCATAACACCACAGTTTCCTTCTCTTGAAGAACTATAAATCAGTTAAATATTTAGTTGGAAATACATAATCCAGACTTAAAGAAAACTATGCAAATGTGTTTATCAGCAAAAGGAAGCATTTGCTATTTTGCAGATATTCTAAAATGTACGAGGGTGTTACGTTCCAACTCTAAAGGATTTAAGATCTGTTGAGACTCATTTTAATTTACTTTGACAACACAAAACACTTATTTTGTCTTATAAGAATCTTTCATAAACTTAGTAGGGCGGCATAATAATATTATTTCCTTGGATTATTCCCTAATGAAAGCCCGGCTTCTTCTAGGTGATCCTGTAAAGAAATGCACAGTGGAACTCTTGCTGTCTTGCTGCTTCAGCGCACAGGACCCAGCATGAGAAAACATTTTATGGTTAGTAGAAAGAACAGGAAAAAACAGCTATACGGTGGATTCTAGGAAATATTTATGGAATAAATAATCACACTGTGCTATGATAAACTTCATACAAAGGATAAAGATTATTTCTCAGGGTTTATAACTGCAATAGTGTGATCACTAGAGTTATCATCTTTACCACTTCATGACTATATAATGATATGACTCTGTCATATTTAGATTTGTCTAAATGCTTGTGAAGAACCTTGGTGGCATCAAGGGGTAAGTGTTGGATTGCTAACTGCAAGGTCAATAATTAGATTATTGACCACCAGCTGATTAATGTGAGAAAGGTAAGAATATCAGCTCCCCAAAAGATTTATAGCTTAAGGAACCCTCAAGAGTGTAAATCTGTCAGAGTTGACTCGCTGGCAGTGGACTAGGCTTCTGATATGTGCCTTGTCTCATAGCAAAACATTAAGGTTTGAAGAGAGTCAATGCCGGTAAAAAGTGGGGATCATATAAACATAGATATTATGGGGGTACAGCAACTTCTCGTTATGACTGTTAGATCACTATATTTTAGTATTTTCTTTTGACATAGCCAAACAAATATGTGCACATTATTGCCTGATATGCAGGTATTATGATACAAATATCATCAGTCTCAAATATAAAATAGCCGCAAAAATGCCAGGTAAAGCTTTAATTAAATTTTAAGCGAAGACTGATCCAAGGCTTGCAGATTTTAAAGATCTTCCACATCATCTTGGAATCAGTAATTCTTACTGACCCATAAAATGTGACAGTGTAAACTCTGTCTAGAAATATATACATCTTAGCAATGCTTCCTGGATGGGAATAGACTATTCTTTTTAACAGAACATAACTTCTCAAGTCAAATGATTATATATATAATCTCAGCTACCTAGCATTGCTACATCAGAAATACCACAATTAGATAGATTAACAAACAATACTATTTTCTCAGTCCAGGAGACTAGAAGTGAAATTGTCTAGAAGTTGTTATCCTTACTCTTGATAAATTGCAGCTTTTATAAATCAATTGGAATAATTGAAAATCTCTGACATTTTGGGATACTACAGGAGAACTAACAACCAGGATATGTGTCCCCTAATGTGGAGATACAGAGTAAAACCTGTTACCAGGAGCAAAAGCCACTGCAAGCATAACCGGATAAGAAGATTTCTATGCGATTTTGGGTGTATTATTGAAAAGTGACTGTGGATTAGAATGAGAGGGAAATGTTTCTGGTGACTACAGTCGTTTTACGTCTTAACCTCGTGTTCTCCATCCTCCCCACAGTGAAAATGCCAGGAAGATTCCTGGTGGATCTGGAAGAGAAAAGGGAAGAAAAAGCACTGGAGATTATACATGGACATTTCTCCATACAAGTATCTTTTCTAGAAGAGAGATTTTTCTAGAGCCTCATCATGTTTTTCCTAAACACAATCCACCAACTCCAGACCTTTCTCCAAAAGGTGTGTGTGTGGGAGTGGGAAAGGGTGTTAAACAACAGGGGTGAGGGCTTCAAGAAAACAATTGAGATGTAACAAGAGGTCAAGTGCCAGAGTGAAGATAGACGATTGTAAAGCCACTCAGGAATATCAGATTCATATACATTTAAATTTAACTTGCAAGATTATAGACTATTTCCCCTCTCCAATAATTTCTCATCAGACACCAACAAGGCACTGATAGACGAACAGAGTTTCACCTGAAACAGAAGCCAGTTACAGACTCTGCACAAGGAGAAGTCATTAGGGGAACGTGAGGGAACGCTGGTGGTGGACTGGGCTGTGCATCGGGCTGCTCATTGCAAAGTCTGCCATTTGAAACTAATATCTGCTCTGGAGGAGAAAGATGAGGCTTTTTGTTGTCATAGGTATTTACAGCTTTGGAACTCTAGGGACAGATCTGTCCTATGAGCCCGATTCAACTTGATGGCAGTGAGAAATCACAAAGGAAGTCCAAAACAAGAACACTAAAGACATGTGAAGTACTTGGAACCTATAGATTCAGGAAACATGCAACACAGCTCAGCTCCTAGCTCGATGAACAACCTGCTACCGCAGTTCTTATTACCTGACATAGTGTACCCAATGTTCACCTAAACAAAAAATTATGAGAGATTAAAAGTCAAGGGAAATATTTTTGAAGAGATGAAACAAGTCTCAAATGCACTCAGATGTGGCATAGATTTCGGAATTATCACTCAGGTGTTTAAAATAAGCAGACTTACTATTTTAGAAACTGTTAAGTTTGTCATGGCGGTGCCTTTTATGTTGCTATGATATGGAGACCTATGTCACCAGTATTTCAGAGCAGTGGGGTCACCAAGGGAACGGAATTCAACAGAGTTACTCATCCTAGAAGAGACTGCAAAGAAGGAACGGACTGTCGCTTCTGAGGTGTTGGAGGCTGAAAACCTTGTGACCAGCGGCGGAACATGTCCGAGGTAGCGCTGGAAGATAAGTGGCTCGGCTTGGAGGCTCTCAAAATATGACTGAGGAAGAACTGCCTTCTGAAGACAGAGTGAACAATAATGGCAGCGATGGAGTGAGGCTAGCACCTCCCCTTGCTGAGGACGAGACTCAAAAGGAGAACAAGAGCTTCCAGCATCCATTAATACTATTTATTCCATATTCATTAATTGAGATATGGAATGTACAAAATATGAAGCTGGGAAAATTGGAGCTCATCAAAAATTAAGTAGAATTCATAAAGATTCTAGGTAATAATAGTGCTTTGGCATGAACTATAACTGGCATTTTTGAATCAGACAATCATATGGTTTACTATGCTGGAAATAACAAATTCAAGAGGAATGTCCTAGCATTTATCATACAACAGAACATTCTACAAGGATCTACATATAACCTCCTCCCTGGGGGATGGACAACAGAAAAGCGGGTGACGGGAGACATTGGGCAGTGTAAGATATGACAAAATCATAATTTATAAATTATCAAGGGTTCATGGTGGGGTGGAGTGGGGAGGAAGGGGAAAATTGAGGAGCTGATGCCAGGGGCTTGGGTGGAGAGTAAATGTTTTGAAAATGATGAGGGCAATGAATGTACAAATGTGCTTTACACATTGATGTATGTATGGATTGTGATAAGAGTGTGAGCTCCCAATAAAATGATTAAAAACAACATTTCAAGGACTATCATGAAGTACAATGTTGTCTGGGATAGGATAACATCTTTATGTATACAAAAATTCAGTTAGTAAACCTATTATTTTAATTTATGCAACAATCTCTAAAACTTGTGATGAAGAAATGTAAGAATTCGACCAACTCCTTTAGTCTGAAACAGATGAATGCGAATGTTAGAACAAAGAAGGAAAGAGTTGGAAACCATGCCCTTGGTGAAAGAAACAGAGATGGAGATCACAAGACAGAATTTAGTAAGACCAACACTTGTTCATTGCGAATACATTTTTTTAAAAAACATCAATGGTAAATATACACCAGGACCTCAGAAGACAGCATACGTAGAAACCACATTGGCTACATTTGTAGGGAAAGACTAGGGAGAAACTTACTATCAACAGTGAAAATTAGCCCATGGGAAGACCTGGAATAAATAATCAACTGCTTAATTACACATTTGAGTTGACAGGAAATAAAATTAAAACAGATATATAGGAACCAAAATATAACCTTGAATAAATCCTACTTGAAATTGAGAACATTTCAAGAATAGATTTGACCCACTAAATGCTAATGACAGAATACCTGACAAGTTGTGCAATGACTTCAAGAACATCACAAATGAAGAAAACTGGTGGTCATTAAAAAGACCGGGGGGCGGGGGTGGGAAGAAAAGAGAAAAATCAATGTCAGAAGAGACTCTGAAAATTGCTCTTGATAATATAGTATCTAAAATATATGGAAGAAACGGTGAAGTAAGGAGCTAAACAGAAAATTCCAAATAGCAGTTTTAGAGATAAAGTAAAATGTAATGAAATGTGCAAAGACCTGGAGATAGGAAGCAAGAAAAGAAGGTTAGTTGCGTTAGTGTTAGTGTCAGTTGAAAGTTAGTATTAGTTGAAAGATCCGAAGACGAAATTCAAGCCTAAGGTTGAAATACTGGAAGATTCTTTGGGAAATATATTGAACTATGTGGGAACAACCAGAAGACTATGGAAAGAATACACAGTCACTGCCCAAAAAGAACTTGTTGCCATTAAATCATTTCAAAGGCAGCGTATGAAAAGGAATTGATGGTGAAGAATGTTGAAAGTACTATCGACAGCAAGAAGAACAAACATATGTGTCTTGGATAAAGTACATCCAAATGTTCTTGGGAAGTGAGGGTGGCCAGCCTTTTTCTCGTGTACTGTGGACGTCATTTTAGGAAAGACTGCTCTTTAGAAAAGGACTTCATAAGGTAGAATTGGGATCATGATAGTGGAGGGGGGAGGGGAGAGAGGGAAGGAAGCATTTAGGAACGAGAGGAAAGTTGTATGTTTCATCGTTGCTACACTGCACCTTACAAATCTAGCTAGACCAGAGGACGTACACTGGTACAGACAGGAACTTGAAACACAGGGAATCCAGGACAGATGATCCTTTCACGACCAGTGGTGAGAGTGGTGATACTGGGAGGGTGGGGTGGAAAGGGGGAACTGATTACAAGTATCTACATAACCTCCTCCCAGGGGGATAGGCAACAGAAAAATGGGTGAAGGGAGACATCTGACGGTGTAAGATATGGCAAAATAATAATAATGTATAAATTATGAAGAGCTCATGAGGGAGGGGGTAGCAGGGAAGGAGGGGGAAATGAGGAGCTGATATTAAGGGCTCAAGTAGAAAGTAAATATTTGAGAATGATGATGGCAACAAGTGTGCTTGACATAATGGATGGATGGGTAGATCGTGATAAGCGTTGTACGAGCCCCCAACAAAATGATTAAATAAAAACATTAAAGAAAAAAATGATGATGGCAACATATGTACAGATGTGCTGGATACAATGAGCATATGTATGGATTATGATAAGAACTATAAGATAAAATAAATTTTTTTTTTAAAAAGGAAAAGACCTCAAGCTTGGTAAAATAGAAGGTTAGAGGAAAACTGTCAAGTAAACACATTGAGACAGTGCCTGCAACCATTTACTCCAACATCACAACTATTGTGCAGATGATGCAGGACCACGCACTCTGTTGTCTGTAGTGTTGCTATGTGTCAGACCTGAGTGGATGGCGCATAATAGCAATCACAACAGGCTTAATACTTTAAGGATTCTTATAGAAAAACTAGACAACATTCAAGATCAAATGGAGAATGTAAGTAGAGAAATAAAAACTCAAAAGGAAGTGCTAGAAATAAAAACTACTGTCACTTAAATTTAACAGCTCTGGTGACCACAAGGTTAGCAATTCTAATCCACCAGCTACTCCAAAGAAGAAAGAAACGAGGCTTTCTACTCCCACAAATCCTTGCTTAATGCTCCAGAAATGTAAAGGGTCAGTTCTATTCTGCTCTCTGGATTCATTATGAGTCAGAAACGTTTTGATGGCAGTCAGTTTGCTGTTTTTGTTTTGATTTTTCAATTATCAAAATAATAAAGGCCTTCTATAGGCTTACCAGGAGGCTTAATACACTCTAGGAAAGAATTAGTGGACAAAGGTGAATAGAAAATTCCCAAACTGAAGGGTGGATGGAAGTCCAAAAGAACAGAATTGTAAAACTTGAGGCAATACAAAAATGTGTAACACAGAGATAATTAGAATAGAAGAATGAAAAGTGATTGAATGTGTGGAAGAAATATTTGAATTAATAATGGTCAAGAAATAGCCATCATTAATGATAGACAAAACCTATTGATTCAGGATGGTTAGACAATACCAAATAAGACTAGCAGAAAAATACTGGTAGTATTATTACTACAACAATGTGTAAAAGAGAAAAATCTTGGTTGAAGAAAACAACTGAACAGACAACAAACCCCTACATTTATTTACATACAGAGCAGAGGTAACATGCAGTGCGGACTTCCCAGAAACTATAGAAACAAGAAGGATGAGTAAATATATAACAGGTTAAGAAAAAAAGAAAACAAAAAGCCACCTATAATTTTATATCTGTGCATTATTTTTCACAGTTAAAAGAGAAATAAAGACTGTGTCTGACAAATGAAAATCTTTAGAGTTCACTTCTAGCAAACTTTTTTGTACTAAATATTAAAATAAGTTCTTCAAGGTTGAAAGAAATAGGCCAGAAATTTGTATCTACATAAAGAAAAGTTTCTCAGGGAAGAAAAAAACGAAAAGGGGAAAACAAAATTGCTTATCTTCTCATTCTTCACAGATATTAAAGATAATTATTTATTGTAGTAACAATATAATTATACTTGGAGATTTAAACACATGTATAAGAGAAATGAATGACAACAATATCACAGAGAATAGGAATGAGGAAATAGAAACGTATTATTAAATTACCTGAACTAAATGGGAAAATATATAGTTTTATTAAATAACTGATTTAGATTGTTCAAAAATACATAGTATAATCTAGGACAATTACATTTTTTAAGTGTAAATGATAGACTTAAAGAGAAAATTGAAAAGATATCTCTATTAATTTGGAGATACCAGATAAAAAGGGAGGTGAAGAAACAATAGAAACAACAATATTTAAAATATGGAAACAATGATAGATCAGGTAGACATTAATCCAAATACATTAATATTTATTTTAGAACTACATGAATATTTATTTTAGATAAAAATGGTCTAATTAAACAAATTGACAGATACATTTTCAGTGGATCAAAATTACTCAATCTACAAGAAATGCATTTTAATTTTAAAGATTTAGACTAAAAGAAAAGACATGTATGTAGTAAGGCATGTTAGCACTAATCAGAACAAACTGGAGTAACGATATTGATGTCAATGAGTGCAGACTTCAGAAGAAGGAAGAGCACTAGGCTTAAAGAGAAGCAGTGTTGTGGTCACTGGGTGCCATCAGTTTTGTCTTGGCTCATAAAGACCTGAGGGACCACAGAACAAACTGCTACGCAGGCCTGGGCCATCATCACAGTCGTTGTTATCTTGAAGCCGACTGTTGTAGCCGATCTATCAATCCACCTTGTCCAGGGTCTTTCTCCTTTTGGCCTCCCCTCTACTTGTCCAAGAATGATGTTCTTTTCCAGGGACTGACCTGCCCTGAAAAGATGTCCAAAAAAGAAGTATTACACACTCATGAATGTGTCAATTATCAAAATAATAAATTACTGTAAGTATAGATGAGCATAACAAAAGACTATCAACATACAGGAGGCAAAAACTAATGCAATAGAAAGAATTCATAGACAAATCCATTGCAGATGGGGTTTGCTTCTAAAGACTCCATAATCAGTCAGTTGTGATGTAAGTCAAATAATTTATATTTTAATTATTATTAAAATTTTTAAACAATATATTTATAAATCCATGTGAAAGGTGGACATTGGGGCACTTGAATTATGGTACTGATGTTGAATATTGCAAGTCTCCTGGACTTCCAGAAGGACAAATGAATCTTTCTTTGAAGAGGTACCGCCAGAATGGTCCTTAGAGTCATTAACTATCAGACTTTGACTCATGTATTTTGGACAGGTTTTCAGGAGAGACAGTCCCAGGAGAAGAACAGCATGCTTGGAAGCCCCAAAGAGAAAGTCCCTTCATGAGACATAGTGACTTAGAGGCGACTCCATAGATCTCAAATTTAAGAGCTATTGTGAGGATGACACAGGAATGGCGGCGTACACTGAGATCAAGAGCAGACTCAATCTCAACTAAAAATAACAAACATACTATTCAACAAACCAACATATATTTTCTAACTCCCAATGACTGTTCATCAGAATAAAGTGTTGCTGTAAAAAAGGCACGCTGTTGCTAGGGGCCCTTGGTTTGGTTCAGAAACATGGCGTGCTCTGCACAACAGAATGAAACCCTGCACAGTCTCGAATCCTTCTCACCACTTCCTGTGTCTGAGCCCAGGGTTGCAGCTCCTGCAAAAACCTCATTGAGGGCCTTCCTCTTTTTCTATGTCGCCACACTTTAGCAAGCATGATGTCCTTCTCCAGGGACTGGTCTCTCCTGGCAATGTGTCCAAAGTACATGAGATGCAATCTCACCCTGCTTCCCTCCAGGGCACTCTGTCCATACTTCTTCCAAAGATAGGTTTGTTTGTCCTTTCCACAGTCCATGGAGCCATCAATATTCTCTCCAGCAGCACAGCTCAAATGCATCCTGTACTCTTTGATCTTCCTCAGACAATGTCCGACTTTCACATGCATATGAGGAAATGGAAAATGCCAGGGCTGGGGGAGGTGCACATTCGTCGTCAAAGTAACATCCTTGCTTTTGAATTCTCTAGAGAAGTCTTGACTGTGGAGGCAAGCCAGACAAAATCCTTGCCAACTTCAAACTTTTCTCCATTTAGAATCATGTTAACTATTGGTCCAGTTGTGAAGGTTTTGTTTTTCTTTATTTTGAATTTTGATCCATGTTGAAGACTGCAATCCTTGATCTTCATCAGCAAGTGTATCAATTCTTCCTCACTTTTAGGAAGGAAAGTTGTGTCATTTTCATATCACAGGTTGTTAGTAAGCCTTCCTGCGACCCTGATGCTAGACTCTTCTTCAGGTAAGGTAGCTTCTCTTATTATTTGCTTAATAGGCAAATTGAAAAAGTATGGTAAGAGGATATCACCCTCCCACACACCTTTCCTGGTTTGAAACAACACATTATTCTTTTGTTCTGTTCCTTGATCCATGTACAAGTTCCTCATGAGCACAACGAAGTGTTTTGAAATTCCCATTCTTCTCAAGATTGTACCCAGTTTATTATGGTCCACAGAGCCAAATACCTGGGCATAGTCAATGGAACACTAACAAACATCTTTCTGGTGTTCTCTGCTTTCACTCCATGTCCAGCTAACATCAACAATGATGGAGCCTTGGTTCCACGTCCTCTTTGGAACCTGGCCTGAACTTCTGTCACTTCCCTGTCAATGCACTACTGCAATTACCACTGGATAATTTTAAACAGAATTTTAATGGTGTGGAATATCAGGGATAGTGTTCTATAATTTGAGCATTCCGTTGGGTCACCTTTCTCTGCAATGGATACAAATATGAATCTCTTACAGTCGATTAACCAATTAGTTGTCTTCCAAATTTCTTGGAACAAATAACAACGCAAAGAATAAAGTCTGAAAAATTGTCTCAGTTAAGAGGAATTGAAGGAGAGGTAGTAAGTTAATGTAATAAGATATTGTCTCAATTATTATAATGGAAAAAGGACCTAAGATGAAAACTAATAAAATTGGAGTAAAATATGAACTTAGGTTAATAATAATGTGAAAACAATATTGGTTCATCCACTGTAACAAATAAACCAAATAATCTAAGATATTAATAATTGAGGAAATGGAATGTTGGTGTATAATAGTTTCTTATGCCATTTCTGTGATTTGTATATTTAATCTGAAACTATTCTAAAGTAAAGCATTTATTTTTATAAAGTCAGAACAGAAATAAAAGCCAGGGCGTTGCATAACTTTGAAAGAAGGAAGTAAGTAATCAGAGAACAGGAAAATTTATTTTTAGTAATCTTTTCTTACTATTCTACTTCTATAGAGATTGTCAGAGATATCCAGAAATTTTATTATATTGAGGCATATAACAGGTAGCTACATCAACCAAATTATTCTGATTTATGTGCCACTATATACCTTGACAAATATAAGACTTCAGTTTTAGAATATGTTTTTGATTCTGTGGTTCAAAATATTCTGATATTTATACAGTCTGCCCTTAACATTGTGTTATTACAGAAAGTAAAATAAGGTAGTAAAAAAAAGAAATTAATAGAACATCAGAGTTTCAGACAATAGAGTGGCAAAATAAGGTAAATTAGAAGGTGAACGTTTCCAGATTATGCAACATAGTAGTAAAATAGTTACTAAGGCCAACATTTTAATATGAAATGGTATATGGAGATATTCATTCAGCTATGTATCTACTATAGTAGTCCTTGTGGTGTTGTTGGGTAAGTGTTGGATTGCTAACCACAAGGTTTGTAGTTCAATTTTATTGGCTGCTCTCTAGAAGAAAGACGAGACTTTCTGCACCACTTTCGGCACTGGGAAAGAAACTATATATGGGGTCAGTATGAGTTTGAATGACCTAATTTTAGTGGGCTTTTGGGGTAGTGAGTATATCTGATAGATTTAAAGGATCTACACCCCCAGACTGGTAAAATCCATTAAACATTTTGGTTATGAAAATGCTTTGAGAAACGATGTACAAATGCACTTTACACAATTGATGTGTGTATGGATTGAGATAACAGTTGTATGAGCCCCTAATAAAATGTTAAAAAAGAAAAAAAAATGCTGAGAAACATAGACTTTTATTTATTCAGTAATAAATCCCCAATATTGTCCTCGCAACTAATAAATTCTATTAGCAAACAAATATGAAACATAACTAGATAAAGGCAATTATTTTCAAATTAACTAAACTATTTCAAAAGAAATCCTTTCTAGAGAAAGTTGGGTTTAGAATAAGGTCAGAATTTTCTTATTTTCGTTTACTTTCTCACTTTACTTCAGGAAATGAGAATAATATTTATTCTCCGCAATCTCAACAAAGAAAATATTTCTGTTTTGGGATATGAAGACAAATAAATGCAAGAGTTACACATGTAGTTCAAAATGGAAAGTATGTCTTTTTCTTGAAAATGCTTACTTTATATCAGCTCTAAATTTATATTTGTCCCCAGGCATTGTCTATATGTTCTGAAGTTTTAGTCCTGTATCAAAAGAAAATAAGGCACATTACACAAAATTTTTTGAGGACGGTCATTCAGAATGGTAAAAATGAAGGAAAGCTACCCACACATTAGAGTTACCACAAACTCCACTGAATGACTGCCGTTGCCATCCACCTTAGGGATAAAACAAATAGTGACATTCAGATATACTCTTAAATTGATAACCCAAACTACTATCTCTTTCCATTACCTTTACCTTCTACCACCACCCCAGTTGCTTTTGACCTGATTCTCACTCATGACAACCACATTTGTGCCAGAATGAAATGATGCTCCCTAAGCTTTCCAGAAACTCACCTCTCAAAGGTAGATGCACCAGACTTTTCAAGTTGCCCTGGGTAAATTCAAATCACCTGAATGTATAACCATTTATGTCATTCCTACAGAGATTGCGAGGTAAAACAAAATAGTTTTGCCTTCTTTTGTACTGTTAGGAACAGCTACTTCATGTGCAACCCAAAGTGTGTTAATTATTCCTCAATTCTTTCCATCTGGAAGCAGCGTAGCCAAAGCAGGAAGATACAGGGGTCTAGTTCTTGCTTTAATCAGTTCCAACTGCCCGATCTTGACTATTCTATTGCACCTGTATGTAATCCACCATAACATAGTTTGTTACTGGTGGGTGAGCCTAATCCTTATTAAAAATCTGTGTTGTCTTCCACATGGTTAAAAGACTCATAGGTCCAAATGAGTAGCATCCATGATGCTGCTTTAATTCTACTCAAATAATACTCTGAATACATTAATTGGGTAATTGCATAAAAATATCTGTTATAATCATCCCCAATTTCTTGTTTAGTAGACTGAGTTTAAAAGAAATTTGGGTAAATGTTATTTTTTAATTGTGTTCACGTCTCAGGTGACTGGTGGAATTTGGGCTCTGATCTACTCTGATTCAGAAATTGGACTTTGAAACTTTTGTATCTCTGGACTTTTTATGATTGGAGATATTTGGTCCCTTGTTATTTAATGCACTTTCCTAAGAGTCAGAGTACACCCTAAAGAATGAACACCAAATTTGAAAGTAATGACATATCTAGTGCAGTACATGATAGAATCAAGCTCCTGTTAACTTACATTAGGAATAATAATAAAAAAAGTTTTCTAACTTATGAAACAGCTCAAATTATTGCAACTATGTTTCCACCTATGTTAACTTAAAATATGGGATTTTCATTTTAATTGTTCTTGAGTATTGTTGTATAGGTACACTTATCCTAAATGAAATCCCAAATCTGCAACAAGTATTTAGAATTCACAATTATAAAACTGCATTCTAATACAAAAAATATCATTTGTGCATATTATATACCTTAAACAATGTGAGAAGTGATAGTTATTGTTAGGTTTATCTGATATGCTCCATAGCTCTTAAATTAGCTCAAAATTGTGGTAAGAAGTACAATGGAAGAGATGTAAAGAAGATGTTTAGTTTTCCTTAGATTGAGTAGTTAAAAATTAATATAAATGTTTCAGAAATTATACAGCTTATATAAAATCCCTGGAGATTCGTCAATGCTCTGATTCTCCATGATATGTTCTTATTTCAGAGGAAATAGTGTCTAACTCTTATGAAATAGTTGTGTAATGTAACCTCTGAGAATTTCAGTCAATGTGACATTTTTTATTATTATAATAAGCAACATAGCCATTCAATTTTTATCACTTACGTATAATTTATTTTCACTGTGATTATACCAGAAGATTCTGCTATACATTACAGACCAGAGTTCATGGCTTTTAATAAATAATCAAAGAGCCTTGTGGGAAAGTCTGTACCAATAACTTTGAACTTTAAAAAATACCTCTTTTGCATAGACTTCTGTGCTAGTATTCTTAACAACTTAAATATTAGTGTGCTGAATCAGGTTTTGCAAAACTCTTAATCATCTGGAAATAGACCTTCCTCGTGGAATCAGACTGTTGACCCATGTTCCCACAGAACAAAAATTAATTACATAGGTATGAACTAATGAGGGAAATGCAGATTTGTTTTTATTGTTAATGCTATTTTTAAGTTCTAGAACATATATGATGAAGCTCTCCTACTTCTTTTGAAGCAAATCTAACCCTTCCTTTAATAAATTCTGATTTTTTAAATGAGATACAATGTTTTACAGTGTCTCCTTAATTTTAAGAGAATAATGTACAGATTTTTGCATATGTCTAGTAAGAATCTGTCTTTTTAGTACAATCAAATCAGACAGTTTAATTGTGCTACACAGACTTATTGGAGCTCTTGCTTTGAGGAAAGTAATAGGTGGTATAATATTTAGTGTGACAAGTTCACTACTGAGGAACAAGGTTGGCTTTTTGAGAAGAGTAAAAGCCTCAAACCCCTCCCAGGAAAGCCTGATGTTACAAATTTAAGTGCTCCAGTGCTAACAGAGTTTGGCAGTTCAACGAAACTTGGAGATCTGCCTGCAATGTAAAGATAGTAGCTGAGAAGTCGCGGGGGGGGGGCAGTTTTCCTCTGTCACATGGGCCATTGTGAACCAAAATCAACTCCATCAAGTCATTCTCTAAAAATACCTGTGCTATAATCACCCCCAATTTCTTGCTGAATAGACTGAGTTTGAGAGAAGTTTTGGTAAATGGTATTTTTAACTGTGCTTACATAACAGATAACTGATGGAATTTAGGTTGCGATCTACTCTGATTCCAAAGGCAGATTTATGCAACTTTTGTTCATCTGTGGGTTTCTGTGCTGTGAGAGATTAAGCCCCTTACAGCACCTAACATCGGCATCATGGCATAGTAGGGTCTTAGGCCCACAGAGTAACACATCACTTCTCTTTTAACTTTTTACTGTGAGTTACATATGAGATCATTATTTTTGCATTTAAAAAATCAGACAACTAACCAAGGCTCTCAATGCCTGACACCGTTCCCCTGCCTTTGTTTCTCCCTTTGGTCTGTTGTAGGATATTGTCTTCCCCTTTTGCACAAGTTAACACCTGTCTATCCTCTAGCATATTATTTTTTCATTCCCTACCTTCCCAACATTGGTTTCTTTTGGTATGACGACCTTTATCTTGACTTTTTAAAATATAACAATGACCCAAACAATATTTGACCTTTAGTGATTAACTGACTTCATTCAATATAATGTCTTCCAAATCCATTCATGGCATGAAATATTTCACAGTTCCATCATTTTTTATGATGCATAATATTCCATTGTGTGCCAAAGTTTTATTTATGTAGGCATTTATTTATCTCAATAAAGCAAAGTTCAGTTACTTACTAGGCATTTAGTCTGTTTCCACATTTTTGTTCTTGAGAATAGTAATACAATTATTAGGTCACTTCTAGGAATATCACATGTTTTTAGGTAATTACAGGAATTCTTTCAAATTTCATCCACCCAAGTTAGTTTTCAAAAGGTTTCAGTGCTATCTGTTGGAGAGAGTTTCTTAGGACTGCTTGCCTTGCCTTGGAATAACAAATACGAAAGGTTTTGAAAATCCAATCCAAGATTCCTTGTGAAACCATCCAGCAATCCAGCAATATGTTATATGTGTAATAGCTTCATGGTACATAATTTAAAATTTAAAAAACAAATTCAAAGATGCCCTATGGATAATTAAATGATTGAGCTTTTTAGTAACCAAGACTTTTCTTTTGATATGATTTTCATCATGAGGTTGTCTATCAGTATAATAGGACTAGGTATCCTCTGAATTGGCAATACTAGGAATTAGTCCAACAGAGAAAATGGGTAATTGTATGATTATATATAGGTGTACAACTTTGAATTCTTTTGACCAGACTATATTAAAAATAAGGGTGTACAATGGAACAGTGGATAACTAGTCAGCCTTTGACAATAAGGGTGAAGATTTAATTCTACAAGCTGCTCCACAGAGTGGGAGATGGGGGGGAGAGGATGATAGTTTCACCATTAAAATAAAAAATAAACAAACCAAGTATATTGTCATCTAGTCCATTCCTACTTATAATCGAACAGTTCTAACGGATTTCCTACTCCATCAATTTTACAGCCTTGAAAATGCAATGCAGCAGTTAGTGCTACAATCTCCTACAGTCATGATAGATCAAAGTCGACCCTATGGCAGTGGTTTTGCTTCTCTCTCTCTCTCTGTCTGTCTCTGTCTCTCTCTCGGATCCAGCTCTGGAGAGATCAACTTAAGGGATAGCAATGTAAATGCTTCTTCCAAAGTGATGCACCACCAATTGTCCATGGTGGTTTGTGTGATGCTATGTCACTGGTAGTTCAAAAAGTAGCAAGATCATCCAACGTGGACATATTTCAGGGGAGCTTTCGTACTAAGAACAGACTATGATGAAGTAATAAGTTATCTGTTTCTGATTAATAATTCTCTGAATAGTTTATTAATAGCAGCAGAACATCATCTTATACTGAAAACCCCAAGAAAAGCAGCAGAACACTCTGAGTATGTAGTGCCAGGAGATGAACCCTTCAGCTTAGAAGGCAATGAAAATATGACAGAGAAACAGTTCCTTCTCAAAGTAGAGTCAACCATATGCCATAGATGGATTAAGTCTCCAGGATCTTCATTTACTAATAGGACATAGCATTGCTGAAATAAGATGGATTTGGGGTCAAAGTAGAGAATACTAGAAAAATCTTTACTTGTGGGTTTTGATTATGCAGAAGCCTAGGACTGTATAAGTCATAACATATATTGGATAACATTGAAACGATTGCACATTTGCAAACATTTCATAGTACTCGTGACAACTTTGTATATGGATCAAGAGGCAGTTGTGCAAACAGAACAAGGGAATATTGTGTGGTTTAAAATCAGGACAGGTGCGTGACAGAGTTGTAGCCTCTCAGCATACTTAATCGATTTGTATATGGAGCAAATCACCTGAGAATATGGATTACAGAAAGAAGAATGTGGTATAGGATTGGAGGAAGGCTTATGAACAACCTGCAGTATGAAAGTGACATAGCCTTGCTTAACGAAAGTCAGGAGGACGTGAAGCACTTGCTGATGAGAATCAAGGAGTACAGCCTTCAGTAAAGATAATAACGGAATATAAAAAAACCCGAATTGTCACAACTGGAACAGTAGGTAACATCAGGATAAGTAAAGATTGAAGCTTCTAAGGGTTTCATCGTGCTTGAATCCACAATCAATGCTCATGGAAGCAGCAGCCAAGAGATACAATAATGCAGTGCTTTGGCTAAAAAGCTGCACAAGATCTCTTTAAAGTGTTCAAGAGCAAGGAGGTCACTTTAAGGACTATGATGTATAGGACTCCAGCTATGATCATTTCAATTGCCTTAGATGCATGTGGAAGTCAATAAGGAACACTGAAGAAAAGTCAATATATTTGTCTCATGGTGCTGCTGAAGGAGGCTGGAAGGGCCACGGACTGCTGAAAGAGCAAGCACTTTTGTCTTGGCAGAGGTACAGCAAGAGTGTCTCAGAAATGAGGATCCAGATTTTGTCTCAGCTACTTTGGACACATCGTGAAAAAGCATGACCTGGAAAAGGGCATCATGCTTGGTAAAAGTTGACCGGCAGCAAGAAGTAGGGGGATGCTTGGTGATATGGATTGCTACCATGTCCGCAATGATGAAATCAAATAAACAAAAATTGTGAGGAGAGTGTAAAACCAGAGAGTGTTGTGCACAGGGTTATTATGAGTCAGGACTGACTAGATGGTACGGTAACTCTCTTCATGAGAATGCAAATGTTTTGCATTCCTTCAAACACTCCAAATCCCTTGTCATGAAGTCCCCTCCAATGAAAGCAATTCTATAGACCAAAGTAGAACTGTCGCTCAGAATTTCCAGAAGGGTCAATCTTTACCAAAGTAGTCACATCTTTTACCAGTGGAGCAGCTTGTGGATTCAAAATACCAAACTTTAGTTTGCATCTGAATATTGTATCCTACTGATCACTAATCCGTTTTGCCTTCCCCAGAGGATATAAATCTCACTAAGTCAATTTCTCTAATTCTATCACTTACTTCCTCATTAATATGTCTCCAAGGAAACCAAGCACTAATAAAACTGGAAGATGAAAAACAAGGACATTTCTAGCTATCTACTTCAAGGAGAGGAAACACGTTCAGAAAGATGAAGGTCAAGGAAGACAATGATTGAACAATGTCAACAAAACTCTCACAGTGGAGTGAAGGGATGAACACAAATTGATGTCTGTTTATGGAAAAACGATTTGTAATAAGTGCCGACGTAAGTTTTCTGTCAGTAATCAAGAAGATAAGATCAAGAACTTTCATGAAAATAGAGTAATAGGGTGGCGGTGGTGCGGGTAGTGATTAGGTGCCACTTGGTCTATTCCTACACACAGCGATCTCATGTACAATAGAAGAAAAACTTTGATCAATCCTGCGCTTCACCCTCATTAATTCTAACTTCTAAATGATTTCAAAGTTCTTTTATTAGCTTTAAAGACTAAGATTTGAAAGTTTGCAATTTACCTTCCAAAGTCAATTTGACCCTATCAGCTCTGGAAAGAGACTCACTCCATGTTAAGCTAATCAACTCTTTAAGATCAAAGTGGAAACATTTATCCAAGAATAAGATAAAGAGTGTTAGAAGAGAAAGAGGCCCGGAAGCAGGGAACCCAACTAAGGAAGTGGGATAATCTGGGTTGCATTGAGGGGCTTGCAATGGGGGAGTTGAAACAGATTGTATGAATTGTTCCATGTAACTCCATAAGCCTGCACCAATGCACAATAAAATGTTTTTAAAAACTCAATTCACAATACAGAATTGGCAACTGAAAATAAACCTTTACTATCAACAATGGAATCTTTTTTGTGTTTTTGACAATGACACAATCGCAAAGTCCTTATCAGCAGCATCAGCTCCTGTCCTGGCTTTGTGAAGCAGACCTCAAGGGGAAGAATCTACACAATAAAATACAGGAGTTTTGCAAAGGGATAAATACGAAGGCCAGGAAACTGAGAAGTGATTCAGAAAGGTGTGCAGCTTAGAGCCTCTGTCACAAAAGAGCCCAGAGTAAAAGAAAACTCAAGGAGTTTATCAAAGCTATTCTGAAAAATCTAAAGGATTATTCACTAGAAAGAAACGTATTAAGGTTGGGGTGGTTTAGTGGAGAATAGCTGGGTCAATTAATGCCGATCAATATAAAAAATGTTTTCTAAAAACCACAAATGTGCATTTAGAGAAATGGACTGCCCAAGAGTCACCAAGGTCTCTCTGTAAGGAGAGATAGTCAAGGTGACTTTTGTTGACAAGGTGTGACAAATAGCATAGTGGTAAATTACAAACTTGGGGTGTTATAATAAAATAATTCCTATTTTTTTTACTCTCATACTGTGAATGTTTCAAAACTTTTTTGAAAGCTTAAGCATTAAAAAAGGAAGCTTGGCTACTCATTACACTTGAAATCATAAATCAAATCAAGGAAAATACCATGTGAAGGTAAGGTTCAGTTTAAATTAGTTCCATTTCTTGGGAAATGGCATTAATCTTTGCAGAAATAATGTTCTGGTTTCCTAATGCTATTGTAGCACCAGGAAGGCTTACAACTTGTGATATGCAGATGACACAACCTTGCTTGCTGAAAGTGAGGAGGACTTGAAGCACTCGCTGATGACGATCAGGGAATGCAGCCTTCTGTGTGGATTACAACTCAATGTGAAGAAAATACAAATCCTCAAAACTGGATCAAGAGATAACAATAGGAAATTTCATAGAAAAGATTGAAGTCTACACCTCATGATCACACAGGCTGGTGTGCTTCTTCCACCAGCCTGTGTGATCATGAGATGTTAATGGGATCAGGTATCAGGCATCAAAGACCCACAGAAACAAATGATAATATGAATGAGGTGGGGAGTGCAGAGTGGAGGCCCAAAGCTAATCTGTAAGCAATTGGACATCCCCTTACAGAAGGGTCGTGGGGAGAAGATGAGCCAGTCAGGGTGCAGTATAGGACTGATTAAACATACAGCTTTCCTCTGGTTCTTTAATGCTTCCTCCCCCACCCCCCCACCCCCACTATCATGACCCTAATTCTACCTTGTGGGCCACAAAGCACACTCACCTATCTGTCTTATGGTTTTGCTTATTGCTAACATAACTTATTACAACTTACTGATATACTTATAACTTATTGATATACGCTATCCAGTGATTGGGTGGACATTCCAATTCTATAGACAGAAAAGCCATATTTAACAATTTCATTTCTCCACACAGTTCTTAATCTGAATTATTTTTTAATCATTGTAAGTTGTACATATTTGACACAAAAATTAGAATAACCCACTCTTTCACACTGGTATATGCTTTACAGAGAATCAGTCCTTTTTTTTTCCTTTTTCTTTAACCTAAGCACAAGAAATATTTCACTTTTAATTGACTATAAAAAATGCCAGTAAGAGACAACCATAATTGGAAATGTCATATGATCTTTCTCAGAATTCAGAAGATAATAGGGAATATCAAATGGAGCTGTTTAAACCTGCAAAATATATGAAAAGTCTGAAAAAATAAAAGTCACTATGGGAAAATGTGATTTAGTGTTGAAAGAGATTGCAGTGTTTAAAGACAAACTGGAAATCTATGTTTTCATATGAAAACCTACTTTTTTCACTAGAGGTAAGTTTCAAGACAAAAACAGAGTGATGTCACTGTAAGGATTATGCCATGCTGGTGAATATTCCAAACCATGTCTTTTACTGAATAATACTTATAATTTTACAGTGTCAAATATTATATTTCATTAAGCCCTAAATAGAGGAGATATTACCCAAACTGCTTTTTATGCAATTATTATAGTATCTACATATTAAATTAATGAATTATTGTAACCCATAAATAACTTGTATTTTTAAAAGTTAGAATGTAACAATTTCTATACATACATTGTCTATAACTTAAAGCAAGCCTACACACATGTACACGAGGATAAGTACAAAATTATTGCCCTTAGGATTTCCATCACACACATATGGTTTTATTATAAACAAAACACGTATAAACCTATCTGTGATTATTGGATGGCTCTATTTGTTCCTTTAGTTGTTTAATATTTCTCATGACTTGCCAGGTCCTGACAACCCCCATGTGCTTACCTTAACATTAACTTTATGTACCCTTAACTTAGATTAATAGTATCTAGTTTACATCACTTTGTATATATTATTTAACTGTGAGTATTCAATTGTGCAGAGTCAATGGATTGTATACATCCCACCCAATACCACCACACACACACACACACACACACACACACACACAAACATGCACATGAAAACACACAACACACTCTATGGGAATTATACAGAGTGTTATTAATCAACCATTGTTGAATGATCCTTCCTGTATCATTCAATATTTTGACAATTTTTGACAATTCAATATCATTCAATATTATCAACATTACAACTCATAGCTTTTCTTCAGTTCTTTCAATTGAGCAAATTTTTCCTTTTTGGATGTTATTGATGCTGGGTTCTAAACTTAATACCTTCTGAGTGCTATCTTATAAATAGAAGACTAGACATAGAGGTGGAAGTAAACACACAGGGGCCAGATACCAGAGAAGTCCTGTGACGAGGGAGACAGATACAGCTGTAATATCAAGAGTGACAAGCTTGCCAGCAGTTCATTGAAGCTGAGAGAGTAAAGAAGGACCTTCTCTAGAGTCAACATCTTGAATTAATACTATGAAGATAAATCACCATTATTTAAATTGGCTATTTGTACCACTTTATTTTAGTGCTAGCACTATAAAACTAGGGCATCTTTTTCTTCTCTCCTTTTTTTTTTAATACTCTTCAAGAAAAGGGATAAAAAGACAGGACTGATAAGATGTCAATTAATCTGATCAATATAGACAAAGTTAAATGAAGAGGCTGAATTATCAAGATTGACTGTTTACATTGATGCAATTGAACCAGTTAAATTGCCAGCTCCCCACTTCACTTGGTAATGCAGAAATGCAGTCTTGGCTGTGACTGAAAGTATGGTTGATTTTAAAGTAATCATAGGAAAATCAGGAAAAAGAAAACTATAATAGTTACAAACTACAACACAGATCATGTGCTGAGTACTTTGCAATTTTTGTTCCCTTTTATATCCTGATTTTTGCTTTTACATTCAAATATTTTTCTGTCACCCCTCTGTAGTGCCCCCCCACCCCCACTCCAATCAGTTGGCCTACTACTTATTGTGATGGTTCTGCTCTGTTATGTCGTCAGTCATAAAAGCAAGTAGACATCAAGGTATAATACTTACCCTCTATTTGCAGGGAACAGCAAAGGAAGAAGGAGGGTCAGGAACTAGAGGAGAAATTGGAAAGTGTGTCTAATTGCCTCCAAGAACAACTGCCTTTTTGCCATGAGACCAGAGAATTAAATCAGTGTTTCCCACAGTGGGGGCACTGGACCTATCCAAGGGGGATGCAAAAGCAGATACTGACACTTCATCCTTAATTAAAATCTGTAGTGCAAATGTTTTTCATTGACAGAAGGAGGCTGAGTATTTTCTTTTCTGAAAAGTGGTGGTAAGTGAGATGGCCTGCTAACCTCAACGTTATCAGCTTAAACTCACCAGCTGCTCCATGGAAGAAAGCTGAGACTTTCTACTCCGATAGAGAGTTACAGTCTCAAGAAACCACAGGAGCCATTCTACCATGTCCTAAAGAGTCACAGTGAGTCAGAATTGACTTCATGCTTGGAGAAACCAAAAGAAGTTTGTAAACCTATTAATTAGACGGTACCTAGCTATCATTATTGAAGCAGTAGATCAAAGATTCTAAAGAAGAATCCAGATCAGAGAAAGGAAAAATGAAAAAAAAAATTAATTCTCATGAAATATACTTTTTGGAGCAAAGGCTAAATAACCCCCTGAAAACAATAGTTTAGTTTAATTAGAAAAGAACTTGTGTCTTGAAGATTGCATTTCTTAAAGAATTGTCTGTATGTAAAACCATTTGACAGTAGCAAATCAAAAGTTGACGGAAAGTTGGTGGTTTTGGGGGGCGGAGTGGGGAGCGGGCGGTGTTAATGGTTTTGAGTTGTTGTTGGGCAATTCCAGTTGAATTTCCCTCAGAGAATCACTGATGCACAGGATTCTCCAGGCTGTAATCTTTATTGAAGCGGAACCCCTAGTCTTTCTTCTACAGAGCCATTGAATGAGTTAGAAGAACACTGATCAAATCAAGAAAATGAGCAGAATGTCAAATTCTTATAAAATTGGGGGGGCAGAGAACAGCAAAATAAGCCATCCTGCACCAGAAGAAAGGCATCGTGAAAATTAGAGCAGAAATAATTTTAAAATAAAACAAACAAAACAAAACAAAAACAAAAGAATCAGCAAGATTAGAATTCAGCTCTCTGAAAGGATTTCTAAAATTTGCAAGCCACTGCCCAATCTAAAAAAAATGGAGAAATCGCATACAACAAAAATGGAAAATAAAATCAGCAAAATCACAAAACCAACTGGAAAAAAATAATTAATAGCTCGACATTATGTAACAATTTCAAGAACTCTGGTCATGTAGTGTGTTATGTATTAGCACGCGGACAGTTCAAAACTACCAGCTATTGGAATTCTGGTGCTATAGTTGGTTATGCTTTGGGCTGCTATCCACCGGAGACAAAAATACAGTCTTCTGCTCCCGCAAAGATTTATATCCTTGGAAACGCAAAGGGGTGGCAATACTATGTCCTCTAGCATCACTGACTTGATGGCAGTAAGTTTGGAGTTTTTAGTTTATACAAAAGCAATGGTAAATATTAGTTTCTACAGAGACTGAAAGCATTTCTATTGATAATGGAAACCAGACCAGGATGCTCTTTCTTTCCACTCCAAGAATGTAAGACTATTAAGACTACAAAACAAACAATAAGGACAATTAGTGATTCTAATACGTGACATAAAAAAGCTATTAAGCATGACTATTAATAAAAAAATCAAAAGTAAAACTAGATGACTTGACCTTCTGAAAATTTAGATTTTTATGTACATTAAAAGATGTTACAACACAAGTAAAAAGAGAACCCAGAGTCTGGAAAATGTTTTTAGATAATGAGATATCAGAAAGACTACTCCCTTAAATTCACAGACAACTTCAATACCTCAGCAAAATAAAGATGAATGCCACAGTTTTAAAATGGGTAAAGAACATGAACAGATGCTTAGTCAAGGAAGATATCTAGGTGGCCAATTAACATATGAAGAAATGTGTTGAGGTCATTATTGCTCAAACTGACTACCATTGCGCTGTTTCTGATTCACAGGGACTCTGTACGGCAGGGTGGATCTGGCCCTTTGGGATTCTGAGATGTTCCCCTTATGAGAGAAGAAAGCCTCACTTTTCTCCTGTGGAGCAGCTGGTGCTTTTGAACTGCTGGCTTTTGGTTAGCAGCCCAATGCATGGCCTCTATCTCATTATTATAGAGACACAATAAAAATAAAAATTAACTATCATTGACTCCAGGATTTATAGCAACATTTGAAAAAACAGAAAGCAACAAATGTAGATGAGAGTGTGGACAGAGTAGAGCCCACAGACAGTGCTGGTGGGATTATAAAATGGTGCAAATTTGTGAAAAAATGATATGAAACTTCCTTAAAATGTTGGAAACGTCATATAATCCAGGAATCCTAGTACTGAGCATAGAACATCAGGAACTGGGAGTTATAACATGAATACATAAATGTCACTTATGGTCATTTCAGCATTATTCGCAATAGTAAATAGATTTAAACAACCTAAATACCCAACATGGAATAGTATGCAAAGTTAAGGAAATGATAAATCCAAGAAAGACCTCATGACGTGGATGAATTTGGAGGAAGTTACCTTGAGCACAATTAATCACCAAGGGACAACTAGGAGAGGGTTTCACCAAGTTCCTGGAAAAAGCACATTAAAAGAAAATGGGGATTTCACAAGGACTTTGGGAAGCTTCCTTTTACTGCATTACACCTGTATTATAAAAGTCAAGAAAAAAGTTTTTGAACTAACAGAGCAATCATCGGATAGTTACCTAGGTTGAAGCAAGAAGTGAGGGTAAATCTAATTTGAATGTAGACACATATTAACTTGGGTAAGAGAAAAGGTAAAAATAATGAATTAAAGAATCAATCAATCAATAAAATACCAAAAATAGAGAATTAGGCATGTAAAATGTAGAAATGGTGTATGTTTTACTGAACAGTTTTTCACCAAGAATTTATAAAAATCTAACTCTGTTCCTTAAATAAAAATTAGTCTGCCTTACATATAAGGAAGACAAAATAGTCTTTAAAATAGCAAGATGAGGCAAATGAAAACAAGGTTCTAAAAGTAAACAGCCCAGAGCAAAGTTAATCAGCAAAATTTGCACATAAAATAATTATGCTTGGTAATACAAAAAAAAATCTTTAAATTTAATTATAAATATTTAGCAGTGGAAAAAAACCCTGGAAAATATAAGCATTAACCAAATTCATCAGTCCCTAGGTGAAACATTAAACAAGTTGCTAGCAAATTAACTAAACCTGATATATGTTATAAAGAAAATAATTGCCAAATTTACCTTCCAAAAGTGGATACTGTGTGCCCATCTAAAAATATGCTAAAAATATCTTCTTAGTGCGGCTTCCTAAGAGTGTTATTTAAAATAAGCCTTCAGAATCAAGGAACAATATCATTTCACAATACAATTTAGCAAAAAACAATAACTGAAGAAAATTTTGGAGGCCATATTGAGAAGAGGGATGCTCACTGGGGGCCAGAGACACAATCCCCAGCGCCTGCCCTCATCTGGGATCCTTTGGAGTCGTATGACTTTGGTGCATTTTGTCCTTCGAATAATTCTTTATAACTATTTGTCTCAGTTATCTAACCTCTCAAAAGGGACTGATATATAGTGAAAGAGGGATCACAATTTCATGACAAACGTGGGGAAATTTTCTATTCTAATATTATACTTTAACTGAGAATTCCTGTTTGTTAATAATGAACAAGGTCTGGCTGTTTCTCACAGATAATTTTTATTAAGTAGTCACAATTCTGTAAACCTACTAAAACCCTAAGTTGCGAAGGTCAAGCAGCAAGAATTGCTTTTACAAACGATCTCAAAATACTAACACATGGACCACCGAATGCGCTGTCATGGAGTTGGTTCTAACAACTGGTAGACAGGAGAACTGCTCATCGGGCCTCCTGAGACTTTACATCCTTATAGGGGCAAGCAGCCTCCTCTTTCTCTCTGGAGCAACAGTTGGTAGGGTCAAAGCACTGATCTTAGGACTAGCAGCTTAATTGTAACCCAGTATACTGCATCAGAGACCCTAAAATGGTCAAAATGCATGAAAATTAAAGGTGACAAGAAAGCACATATAAAAATATTCAGAACTTTTCTTTGTTATCAAACCCAAACCCAAAGTCCTTGAGTCGATCCCAACTCACAGCGACCCTATATTGAGTTTCCTACACATAAGTCTGTGACAGGAGCAGATAGCCTCAGCTTTCTACATAGGACTGCCTGGTGGGTTTGAACCACTAACCTTGTGGTTAACAGTTCAGCTCATCCCACAGCATAAGCAAGGATCCTTATCTCTGGTAAGTGGGCTTATTTCAGTTTGCATTTTCTTCTTTATATATTTTTGTACTGTGCAATATATATATATATAAAGTACTGCCTTACGATCATGTTACAAATTGTTTCAATCAGATTAAAGAAGGTATATACTAAGACCCCTGTCTTATCAGGTCATTGTGAGTCAGAAATGAATGACCTGAGGGTACTGAGTGAATACTGTCATCAAAATCCTCAAAGATAGCTCTTTGTGCTTTTCCTTCCTATTGGTACCCTGGTAATTTGGTCAGTTTCTTTTTGCTGTTACCATACCATTGAAATGTCTCTGAAGAAAAGACGACTTACAAACTGTCAGGACCTTTCAAATACGATGGGTCTTTTTTAACCCTGATTTTACTGGATCTTTCCAATGGGTATGACTTTATTAATCATGCTGCATTTAAACTCTCTACTGCCTTTCATTCTATCACCATAAACTTCCCTGGGTCTCCTCATTACTCCTGGTTATTCTTCTCCATTTTTTTCCCTCTTTCCTCACCCCTTTTACTTTATACGTTCTGTCCTCAGACCAGTAAGTTTTCTTATGCTTCCCTCTCAGTGAGGAACTTGGCAAGAAACAGCGAGTACATTGCAATTCATGAGGAGGGTTTAAGGACGGCATCATCGACAAATGTGTGAGAAGTTTTAGGGAAATCAACTGAGGGCAGCGCAGAGCTCTGTGGCCAACACAGGCAGGAGTACTTACCATCGACAGGCCTGAAGAAGCTAAGAAAAAGTGCAGTAACAGGAACCCCACAGGGAGTTGTGTACAACGTCTAAGAGATGAAATTGTAGTCTCTGAGAGATTACATTCAGTGGTTGGTGATACAATCATCCATCAGGGAGGGAGCTCAGGGTTATCATTTTATTTCTATCTCCCAAATATATTTCAATGCCTCCCATCAGAACATAATAAAATCCAAAATATAGAAGAGTGCATTGGTACAGCCCACTGGAGTTCAATGCTTAGGGTACCCAGAAAAGATATGGATCTAAGGAGCCAAGTGGAAGACATGCAACCTGCAAAATGTACTCTCTAGATAAATTGACATATTTTTTACAATTTCAACTATAGAGAGACAACTGTCATTGAGTTGATTCCGATGCACGGCAACCCCAAGAGTATCAGAGTAGAACTGTGCTCCACAGAGATTTTAGTGACTGAATTTTAAGAAGGTGATAATTAAGCCTATCTTGTGAGGTGCCTGTGCATGGAGTTTAACCACCCACTTTCAGTAACAGCTTGATATGCTAACCATTGGCACAACCCATGTATTGAAAACAGAAATTTAGACCAGTGGTTCCCAAAGCTAATTGTCCTTTATAATCACTTGGGGACTTTTTTTTTCAACTTGCTCAAATCATATCCACAGATGTTTTAATTTAATTAGTCTAAAGTTGAATTTGGGCTTTATTAATTTTTAAAAGATCCCTAGATGATTTTAATGTGCAGTCAAGGTTGAAAAGTAATTTTTTCACTTAACATCTGCATCATGTTTCAAATTCATATATATAACTGCCTACTGAAAATCTAAACATGTGAAAACATTGGTCTTATATTGGTTGACTTTGAAATGGGTAAATACTATAAAATTAATTTATAAAAATATTAGTTCTGCTTTTCCTGTTTGATATTGTGTAATAAGACTCTGTGTGTGCGTAAATTGTTATTGTAGTACAAAAGCTTGTACTGAGTTTTGTTTCCTTTAAGGTACTGTCCTTGATTGTAAGAGCCCCTGGTGGCATAGTGGGTTACACATTGGGGTCTTAACAATAAGGTTCAAAGTTCAAACCCACCAGCTAGTCTGCAAAAAAAAAGAGGAATCTCTGGACAGGTATGAGTCAGAAGTGACTTGATAGTAGTGGGTATCAGTTTGGTCTTTGATTATGAGATCAGAAAGAGAAGTAAAGAAATCCTACAGACTTTCTGATAAATGTTCCATTGGATTACTCTTTGTTTTACACACTTTTCTCATTCATCAGAGTTGCTGTATTACCCAGTGGCTCATCATTATTTTTGACGTTTTCTGTGGGAAACAGAACCAGGAGTGAACAGGGATGAACTCTCAAGACCCGTACATTAAGGAGTCTGGGAGGCTAGGGATCCCGTGGCAGGGACCTTCACGTTCATAAATAGAAGATGCGTTCCAGTCACATTCTCCTAAGTAAAGGTCATTCCCCTCAGTGTCCCCCCAATAATAATCCCACATTTAAGGTGCAAATGTTAGTTTGCAAACACTTAGTTGCTTACTATATGCTTGAAGGTCAATTGGTTGAAGGCTATCTGCCTAAAGTTTATTTGCCATCAAAAGCAATCAGACCATCTAACCCTAAGTATGGCCCTCTCCTTTCTGATAAGGACCACAGATTATTCCCCTGGAGGAGTTCAAAGAAAACCAATGTCAAGCCAGCTCAGAGATGACCAAAGTTGGGTCATCTGGACTCTAGAATCTTCCCATCTTGATGTGTATGTAACTTCCTGTCACATGTATATTTCTAGTATTGTGTGTATATCCTAGCTCCTCCCCCTCATGCTACATGTGTGCCTCTAGTACAGCCACTTCCACTTATGTATGTGTTTACTGTGGCTTGTGTGCCTGAGATTATATAAACTCATGCGAATGCATTATGCTCTCTCTCTGCTCAGACATGGTTCCTAAAGTCGTGATGGAGGTGAGCCCTTGCATGCCTTGTCTCATGTCTCTTTAATTTACTCCTCAATTATGCAACCACACCCTGGGACCCTTTGTGCTGTGGAGACTGGTCCCCATGGTTTTCTTTAAGGCTGTGTGTGTGTGTGTGTGTGTGTGTTTAATATGACAACAACAATAAATAGAAATTCTATTTTCTAAAATGGATGGACTAGTTCTATGATGCATCTACCCAGCAGTGTATCTCAAATATTGAACACTGAACAAGATCTCCAAATTACAGAAAGTGTTAAAAAACTATCCTTTCAAATATATAAATAGTGTCAAACTATTTGAGAATTCATTTGATATGATGTGGGGAGTGAGAACATTGCCTTGTGGTTGTTATTGTTTTCTAATCAAATCAGACTCCTAAGGACCCCATGAGCAACAGAGTGAAACACTGCCTGATCCTGCACCATCCTCACAATCATTGCTACTATTGTAGCCACCATGTTAACCTATGTTATAAAGGGTCTTCCTCACTTTCCTTGACCTTCCGCTCTATCAAGCACATGTCCTTCTCCAGAATAACTTGTTCATAGTATATGAGATAACATCTCACCCTACTTCTTTCCAAGGAATATTTTGTCTGTACTTGCTCCAAAATATGTGTTTATTCTTCTGCATCATATTTCAAATATATTAACCCTTCTCCCCTCTTCTTTATTCAGTGTCCAAAATTCACATGTATATGAGACAATTGAAAATACCAGGACGTCGATCAGGAGCACTTTAGTCCTCAAAACAACCCCTTTGTCTTGGGCCACTTTAATGAAGTCTTTTGCATCATATTTGTCCTATCCAATACATCATGAGCATTGACTGTGGATCCAAGTAAAATGAAATCCTTGAAAATTTCAATAATTTTCTGTTAATTATTTTGTTTATTGGTGTAGTTGTAAAGATTTTTATTTTCATTGAAGTACAATCCATACTGAAGGATGTACAATTTAATCTTCAAATCCTCTTCACTCTTGGCATTACTCTTCACTAAAGCTTGAAAATATATACAGCCTCACTATTTCTCCAATATATTTTATGTAAACAAAAATCCAATTCATACTCCTACATGGCCACAGATATTTCCATTTTATGAATACAATAAAATTTATGTAATTAGTCTCCTATGGCTAGAGATTCTTATTATTTCAAGGTTTTCTATACCATGAAAGGATGATGTGTTGAAAGCATAATTTGCCTTTTCTCCTTGTAGTATATTTTCACCATTCTTTTTTTCCATTTTTCAATTTTAATTTTTTATTAAATAATCATTTTATTAGGGGTTCATAAAACTCACCACAATCCGTACATATGTCATTTGTGTCCAGCACATTAGTACATATGTTGACTTCATCATTCTCACAACACCCGCTTTCCACTTGAGCCCCTGGTGTCAGCTCATTTTACCCCTCCCTCCCTGATCCCCCCTCCCCCTGAACCCTTGATAATTTACAAATTACATTATTTTATCATATCTTACCCCATCCAACCTCACCCACTTCTCCACTCTCCGTCCCCCAGGGAGGAGGCTATAAGTAGACCTTGTCATCTGTTCACCCTTTCTCCCTCACCTTCCCTCCATGCTCCCGCTATCGCCACTCTCTCCACTGGTCCTGGGGAGTTCATCTGTCCTGGGTTCACTGTATTTCCAGTTCCTATCTGTGCCAGTGTACATCCTCCGGTCCAGCTGGACATGTAAAGTAGAATTGGGATCATGGTAGTTGGGGGGAGGAAGCATTCAAGAACCAGAGGAAAATTGCATATCTCATCATTACTATACTGCACTCTGATTTGCTCCTCTCCTCCTTGCAGCCCTTCTGCAAGGGGATGTCCAATTTCCCCCGGATGGGCTCTGGGTCCCCACTCTGCTCTCCCCCTCATTCACAATGTTATGATTCTTTTTTTGGTCTTTGATGCCTGATACCTGACCCCTTTGCCGCCTTGTCATCTTACAGGTTGGTGTGCTTCTTCTATGTGGGCTTTGTTGTTCCTCAGTTAGATGGCCTCATGTTTATCTTCCAGCATGCGGGACCCCAGATTCTGTGTAATTTGACAGCTTGGCACCATCAGTTTTCTTCACCGCATTTTCTTATATACCTGCTTTGTCTTCAGCATTCATGTCGGGGTAGGCTGGTGTGCTTCTTCGTTGTGGGTTTTGTTGTTTCTTAGCTAAATGGCTGCCTGTTTGTCTTCAAGCCTTTAAGACCCCAGATTCTGTGTAATTTGACAGCTTGGCACCATCGGCTTTCTTCACCACTTTTTCTAATGCACCCCCTTTGTCCTCAGCGATCGAGTAGGGGCAGGCTGGTGTGCGTCTTCCGTGTGGGTTTTGTTGTCTCTCAGCTAGATGGCTGCTTGTTTATCTTCAGGTCTTTAAGGCTTCAGGCACAAGATCTTTTGGTAGCTGGGCACCATCAGCTTTCTTCGCCACACTTGCTTGTGCACCCATTGTCTTCAGTGACTTCAGGTCTTTTGGTAGCCAAGCATCATCCGCTTTCTTCACCACATTTTCTTGTGCACCCATTGTCTTCAGCGATCATGCCAAGCAGATTTCCACCATTCTTAACCCCAAAATATGGCTATGTCTTTAGTATTTCTTGTGTCACAGTCAGATGAATGACATGGCCCTGAGCACAAGTTTCTGTAGACATCATGCTGTTTGGAGAGAGGTTTTATGGACATTTGAGCTGAGTTACTTAAAAATCATCATGTGGAAAAGCTTTTGATCTCTAAGTGCCAGTGGACAGACATCTTGAAGTTCCCCCATTGACTGAATGTACAATCATACTAGAATCCAAATTGTATTTAAGCATCTTAATTCCAAATTACTAATTTCCTCATTAAATATGATCCTTCAAGTGATTGTTGTTGTACTGAAAGGAGCAGTTGTCAAGTCTGACCCATACTTACCTTTTGCACAAAAGAAAAACATTTTCTGGTCCTGAATCATCTTCACAATTGCTGTGTTTGAGGCCATTGTTGTAGTCACTGTGTAAGCCCATCTCATCAAGGGTCTTCCTCTTTTTCTCTGCCCTTCTCCTTTACCAAGCCTGATGTTCTTCTCCAGGAACTGGTCTCTCCGGATAATATGCCCCAAGTATATGAGACTAAGCCCTGGCATCCTTGCTTCAAAGAAGCCTTCTGGTCTGTACTTATTCCAAGACAAGCTGGTTTATTCTCTTGGTACTTCATGGCACTTTCGATATTCTTCACCAGCACCGCAATTCCAATGTGTGGACTCTTCTGCAGTCCTCCTTATTCAATATCCAACTTTCAAAATCATATGAGGACGTTGACTTCATATGACCAAACCACACTTTAGGTCAGGCACTGTAGTCCTCAAAGTAAAATCCTTTTTATTTAATGTTTTAAAGAGCAGCAGTGGTATTGCTGGTTTCCCCAATGCAATGTGTCACTTGATTACTTAACTGTTTCTTCCATGAGAATTAATTGTGCAAACAAGCACGGTGACATCCTTAACAACTCTGGTCATTACCTATTTCAAGTAAGGAACCAGAAAAACAATTTTTTTCTCATTTTTATTAACATTTTAAGGAAATTAAATTAGATTTTTTTAAAGGAATTATCTTGATGCTCCCTCAAGTGCATTTTAGGGTTGTAAGTGTTTGGCAATTTTGGAGTTCAAAACAATACCTTTTTCTATTTTTCAGAGTTGATACTGACCCAATTGAGCTTCCAATGACATGTCCGGAGGGAGAAGCAGCATTAAGAAAGGGAATTTCATGATGAAACAGCGATGGGCCCCTGGACCCTCAAACCTTCATATCAGTATTGTTTTTCCTTAGAGGGATGCTGGTTTCTTTTTCAGTCTGGAACAATCATCTGTGAATTTGGTGTGATGTGTTCTTTTTTATGGGAATCTTGGGAGATATCTCAAGAGACAGAGACTTTCACATGCAGGGATTTAAAGTTCTTAAAGGGTAGACAGACATGGTGCAATTTTTATATTGCTTTTTGGCTATCAGCCCAGATTTGTATTAGATTTTTAAAAAAAGAGTGAGTTGATACTGACTCGTGGCAACTTCATATGTGTCAGAATAAAACAGCTATATGGATTTCTCAATGTTTAATTTTTCAGAAGTAAACTATGAGAATTTTCTTTCAAAGTACCCCTGGATAAATTTGAATCTATAATCTTTTGGTTAGGAGCAGCAGAAATTAAACGTTGTACCACAGAGTATACCTGAATAAAGGAAGCATACCAAAAAAGTCTACAGCCCCAAAGTATAAAATCTAGGTGTTTGCAAGGTTGCAAGATTATTATGAAGTTTATGAGGAAGAATCCATTCCATGCCCTCCCCCACCCCTCTTGTTCCTGATAGAAATTGGTATGCCTTGGCATTCCTTTGCTTCAGGTTTTATAATTCCAAACTCCACCTCGGGTGCCTACATGTTCTCTCTGTGTCTCTCTGTCCCAAATATCCGCATCCTTTTGTTAAATAAGGAAAAACCTTATTGAATTTAAAGCCCACACCAGATCTAGAATGATTTCATCTAGCAAGACTTAATTGTGTCTGAAATTTTTTATGTAATCCTCTGTGTCACTTTTACTATGGATTTGCATTTTTGAACTATTTATTTGTACTCTTGGTAATCCGTACACCCAGTCTCAGAAACCCGTCGGGCATTTCTAAACTGTTCTGTGTGGTCACTAGCAGTCAGACTTGACTCAATGGCAGTGAGAAATGAAAGAAAAAAAAATCCTGACACCTAGTGTAGCACACACTAGATAGTGAACTCTCAATAAAAAAGGCTTTTTTTATTTAAGTGTGTGATTAAATAAGATTTGTACATTAGTCACTAATACTTTTAGAATTATGTTGACTGCTAATCTGAAACTATAATAAATCAGGCCTTATGAAAATGTTATGAATGATAATCACTATCAACAAACTTTAAGTGGGGCTAAACACATTGTTAGGCAATCAACAATTTTACCAACATGTGCTGTTGAGTGTGAAAGCAACTGTTTCACATGTTCAACCCACATGTACAAGCCTATATTTAACATATATTCCAGGCAGCATTCCAGATGATTTATGTGTAATGGATTGGTTTATCTAATCATCATGTGAACCTTAAGTTACAAGGATCAAATCCTCTATTGATACTGAGAAAATTGAGGCACAGAAAAAAAGAAAGTAATTTGTCAAAGGTTATGCAACTATGAAGTAAACAGCATTGATTTATTTTTATGTAAGCACAGTAAATGTGCACAATAAGCTTGATAATTTTTTTAAATAAACCTATCAGTGTAGTCAAGATCAGATCAGGAAATAAAACATTACCATTGTTTCATCTCCAGCTATCCTACTTCCAGAGAGAACAATTCCTTTATGTTATCACCATAGGGCAGCTTTGCATATGACTGAATTTTAAAGAAGTAGCATTAAATGTAATATTTTCTGTCTTTCATCTTTCACCAAAACAGTTTTGAGTTCTATCATAGTTGATAGTTCATTCATTTTTGTTGCTGCATAAAATAAAATTCTATAGGTATAAGTAAAAAAAGTATTGCTACCATGAATCAAGTTTGTACCTGCATGAGTTTACCAGATAAAACATGTTTGAATATATCTCTTCCATCAGTGAATGGATGTAGGCAAACTCTCTGAGCAATACAGATATCTTAGTATCCTCAGAGTGCTTTCCAAAAGGATACCTTTTGTGTCATGGGAAAAAATGTTTTTGAGGTGAGGGCTAATATCAAATTTTTAACAAAATTCAAGGGGACATCCTTCCAAATCATTGAAGATTTGCAACAGTTTACAGAAATCATAACCAGATGAGTCTTGGACTTATCAATATGATATAGAGAATAAGGTCCAATCAAAGCGGTGTGATCAAAGAGAAATTGCTGAGCAGATAAATTCAAGACAAAGAGGTCAGTTCAGAAGATTTTGGCAACTCTTTTCTTTTGGGGGGCAGGGAGGATCCCTATTGGATAATTTTGATAGATTTTCTTTAAGGGCAAAAGAGCCACCATAAAGATTCTGATCAAGGTTTAAGAAAAGCACAAACTGCATTGGTGAGAATAAGGCCAGGGATGTTGCACCCAGATTTTTTTTTCTCCATCAAGGCAATGCATCCGATCATTCTTTCAAGGGTAGTAAGGGGTAAGTTATGAGAATTTCTCTGGAAAACTTTGCCCCATATGCCCACGGTCCTGACCGTGCCCCATTGGATTCCATTTGTTTTCTTAAACTCAACATTCGAAGAGAATGCAGTTTAAGTACCTTGATGATGTCAAAGATTTATTTTGACATGGTATGAATTGAAGAATGTAGAATTTTTCAGGGGAGGGTTAGAATAGATATTTTATCTTTCAAAGTGTATAGATCTAAGTCAGTGATTCTCAACCTACCTAATGCCACGAACCTTTAATACAGTTCCTCATGTTGTGGTGACCACCCCAACCATAAAATTATTTTCGGTGCTACTTCATAATTGTAATTTTGCTACTGTTATGAATCAGGCGACCCCTCTGAAAGGGTCATTCAACCCCCAAAGGGGTCGCGACCCACAGGTTGAGAATAGCTGCTCTAAATGCAGGCTCATTAAAAAATAATGGTTTCACAGTTTGATAGTTTAATAAATGCTTCTGTGATTTAGTAGAAATACTTCTTGACTAACCCTCATGTACTGCAAGCTATACACAAGTATTGATAGACACAGGGCTGGCTCTCTATCTTAGTCCATTCCAAATACTTATTATGCTGTGCACTTTGGTCCATACATTTATTCATATCCATCCATATCCATACATTTGGTCCATACAAGATTCTTTGTTTTTAACCTGTAGACGAAAGAAATTTGGACTTTAAAACTTCCCTGGCATTTACAGATACAATTAAAATCAGCTTTAACTAATTAAATAACCACCATTCTTATTACACCAAACTTTCTTGCATTTATATGAAGTGCTGCAACCAAGACTAGATTTTATGGTCGAGCTGTTCCCTGGGGTAAAATTCCAAACAACCAAGAACTAGAGTATGGAGATCGTCCAGTGTTATTTCAGCACTTAAAGAGATACTATAGCACATGCAGTACAAAGCTCAGTAGACTGTGGGTTGTAAGAATCACAACTATTTGATTTAATCATGGTTATATCACAGACGCAACATGTTAAATTTGTGTATGTTCTTGGGGGAAATTTCTATTTGAAAAAGAGTGATTAACTGAAGGAATACTAAAGGCTTTTTTTTTAGTTTCTGCATTTCAACTTCAATTTACAGCTTATGGTACTTTGATTTTTTGAAATATGGTTAAAGAATTTAATTCTTTTGGAAACTACTTACAATCTATTTTACTAATAGAATCCTTGAACAGAAAATATGGTGGGACTCATTTTAAAATATAATCCATGATACTAAAGAAATGAAATAGACTTCAAAATGACTCTCTTTGTAGGTAATGACTTATGCTTACCTTTTAGTCCATCTAATTTACTAGAGATTATGAAGTTCTAATGAATAATTTAAATCTTCTGTATTATTTTTTAACTAGTTTACTATCTTTGAGTCTCAACTAAAACTTAAACCCACTGCCACCAACTCAATTCTGCCCCATAGTAGTCTATAGGACAAAGTTTAACTGCTCTTTAGCATTTCTGAGAGTATAAATTTTATGGGAATAGATTCCTTCATCTTTTCACTGCTGAACAGCTGGTAGATTTGAGCTGCCAACCTTTCCGTTAACAGACCAATACTTAACTTTCAGTGCAATCAAGGCCCCTGCCTCAGCTAATGAGAACTACTAAGAGGACAACAAAGGCAACTATGACATTTTAATGGCAACTGTTACACAAATATATAGTACATACAACTCCATATCTACATGTCCCATTATATTTGATTTTTCCCGACATGCTTTTTCTGAATGCCATCCCCACTCCATGTAAAACACATTTCTGAAGCATTTAGTGCGCGTTGCTATTTTTACTAGTCAATAATTCACATCATCTGCAAAAAACATGTTTGTGTCCTTTCTACACCCTTTAAAGATGAAAGGGAGGAATTTATGTGCTAAAATGGCTTCATGTGCCCAAATCATGCAAATTCTCTAAACTGTCTTCGAAGATTCGCAGATGTATAAATTGCTTCTTTCTTTTTATTTTTTAGGAGTAGGTATGCAACGGTATGAATCTCAAATCAGCCTTTGTCCCACCTCATAGTTCTATAATATCGTTCCTCAAATGATGAGAACTGATTTTTATTGTGGCATTGTGAAATTCTGAATGGGGTCTAATCTTCTATTTTAATCTTTTATGAAATGAATGGGTAAAAAAATCACAAATGCAAAAGATGTGTGCCAGTGAATGTATGCACATATACTTATGTAATGTATGCGTGCATGACACACTAACACACTAGCTAAGATCAGATCCTACGGTGAGCCAGGAAGACTGGAACATTTGAACTAAATGGGAAAAAAGACTGTATGCAGACTAGTACCGAATGTCTGGTATGAAGATGACAGAGATTTTGTTGTTGTGTTTTATATATACATATATATATATATGTATATATATATGAAATAAGGAAAGGATGTTTAAACTAGTAGATCCTCACACATATCTACCTTATTCAATCATTCACTCATTGTTTTGACCAAAGAATCATAAG
>NW_022111368.1:1630966-1635652 GCF_000313985.2 Echinops telfairi
AGTTATGAAATAAGGAAAGGATGTTTAAACTAGTAGATCCTCACACATATCTACCTTATTCAATCATTCACTCATTGTTTTGACCAAAGAATCATAAGTATTTTGCCCATTGTAGGGCAAATCATCTTTGAATGCATCATTTATTGTTATTTGGTGCCACTAAGTTCCTGCCCAGAGTGACCATATTTACAACAGAAGACACCTCTGCATGATCCCCATGTTTGCCCCTGTGCTTCCGCCGACTGTAGCAGCAACTCTGTCAATCCATCCTGAGAGTCTTCCTCTTTTTAGCTGCCCCTCTACTTTATCAAGCACGATGACCTTCTTCAGCACTGTGATCTCCTGACAATATGTCAAAAACATACAAGACAAACTCTCAAAACCCTGGCCTTTAAGAAGCAATCTAGCTGTACTTCTTCCAAGACTGATTCGAGTGGCCTTTTGGCATTCCATGGTATTTGCAGGAGTGTTCATCAGCACACAATGCAAATGCATCCATTCCTCGTCCGCCTTCCTGACACAATATTCAGCTTTAAAAGAATATGAGACAATTGAAAGCACGTTGGCTTTATCTAGGCACACCTTAGTCCTCAAATCACCTTCCCTCATCTCTAACACTTTAAAAAAAGGTGTTATGTAGTAGATTTACTTAATGTGATGTATCCTTTGATTATTGGAAATTTACTTCCTTGAGGATTACAGATCTGAGAAAAACAAAATCCTTTGCAATTTCAATTCTTTTCTCCATTTATCATGGCCCTATTGGTCCAATTGTGAGAGTTTCGGATCTTCTTTACATTGAGTTGCTATCTTTAATGAAGGCTGTGATCCTTGGTCTTCATCAAGTGCTTCAAGTCCTCCTCACTTTCAGCGAGCATGGTTGTATTATCTACACATCGAAGCTTGTTAATAAGCCTCATCCAGTCCTCAAACCACAGGCTTCTTCATATAATCCAGGTTCTCTGGCTATTTGTTCAGTGTACAGATTGTATAAATATGGTGAGAGGACATAACTCTAATGTATAACTGTCTAGATTTTGAACCATACAGTATTTCCTTGTTCTGTTCCCACAACTTCCTCTTGATCCATGTGAGTTCCTAATAAGCACCATTAAGTGTTCCAGGATCCCAGTTCTTCTCGAGGCTGTCCATAGTTTGTTATGTTCTACCCAGTCAAATGCCTTAACATTGTCATAAAACACAGCTGAGCATCTTGCTGGTATTTTCTTCGTTCCATCAAAGCCCTTTGACATCAGCAATAACATCACTCGCTCCACATCCTCTTCTGAATCTGGCCTCAACCTCTGGCAGCTCTCTGTCTGCATACTGTTGCAACCGTTGTTAAATGGTGTTCAGCAAAATTTTACTTGCATTGTTCTTTAATTTGAGCATTCTTGGGTCACTTTTCTTTAACATGGGTACAAATATGGATCTCTTAAAATAAATTGGCTAAGTAGCTGTTTTCCAAATTTTCTGGCAAAACTGAGTGTGTCCAATGCTTCATCAACTTGTTGAAACATTTCATTTAGTATTCCATCAATTAATAGAGCCTGCTTTCAGAGCAACCCATACTTCTTCACTACTATTGGTTCTTGCTCGTATGTGCCCTCCTGAAATGATGGAATGGCAACTAGGTCCTTATGGGATGATGGCTCTCTGTATTCTTTCCATCATCTCTTTATGATTTCTGCATTATTCAAAATGTTGCCCCTCAAATACACCAGATAAACTTTTAATTATATACAATCAATAAATATTCCAAGCAAACTGCCCTCTGCCTCTCATTGAGTTTGTCATGACCGTAGAACATAATACAAAGTCTCCTTCTCAGATAGAGAATGAGAGAATACTTTGTGTTTCCTGAGAATTTTCAAATACAAAATAAAATAATCTAATAACAGTGCTTAAGTAAAAGTATGACAAGCATTAGGTACACTAATGATAAAGGTAATGACACAATAAGTATACTAATGAGTTGCTGTTAATGAGTTGATTTTACTCATGAAGACTTTATGTACACCCCACAGATGTACTCCATAGAGTATTTTATGGAAACTTTATTAGAAGTAGATCCCCACGCCTTTCTTCCAAGTTACCTCTGGCTGTATTCAAACCTCTAGTCTTTCTATTAGAAGTTAGGCAAATAACACATTTAGACCACATAGGAAGTCCTTTATTTAGATAACTTCCATTTTCCCAGTTATATCTTTTCAGGAACCACTCCTGACCAAAAGAAAAATCATAACTCATGTATCTTTGGACAGATACAATCAAAATAAAATGGAATCATTTAACCCTTTTCAAACTTTCTGAGTAGGTATTTTCTGTTGTTTTAGTTTTAGTCAAATAGTCATTCAGTCTGTTCAGAACCTTGTTTGCTCTGCGTAAGATCCACAAAACAGGTGCAAAGCACCAGCGATTTTTATCCTTTCTGGAAACGGAATCTGGCTTACACCTCAGGCGGAGAGGGCAAGACTGCAAACTAGTAGTTGGTCACAGTTTCGTCCCCGCTCGGCAGCATACTCATGCTCCTGCTTTCCGGAGGGATTTCTAAGCAGCTCCAGCTGTGTCTCTTGGCTAGAAATCAGCAAGCAGAAGCACTGACAAAGCAAGATACAGTTTAGATTTTCTCTCTTTTTCAAAATAGCTTTAGGTTGGAGTCTCTGGGACAAAATGTCAAGTGACTGAGTATCATAAATTGGGGGGAGCATGGAGAAGACTTGGGGACAGGGGATTTTTCCAATCATTTTTCCATAATGGTTCTGATATGGCTTAAACTTTTACAAAGGGTTTGAACTGGAATAATTTTGGGGTATGTGGAGGGAAGAGCATTTATTTGCCCCTCTTGAATGTGCATTATAATAATGATAATTAACTGAGTAATTTTAAAAGCCACTTAGGTGTCTGCCCATTTATATTTGTTAATCTGTGCAACATCTTCTTACAGGGTTGAGATTCACTTAGATCTATTTTGAAATTTGAATTATAAATATAGCATCTTCCTCAATGACATTACCCATTATTATGTTATTTATTCTTTGTTAAAGCTATCCATAGTATTTTGGTGGCATCCTTGTTAGCTCTAAGATTATTATAAATTCCAACCATTGCAAGAAAATAAAAAGCTGCAATTTAATATGGAATTTCAAATTTGAAAAATATTTCATGCTGCAATCTTTTTGTGCTAAGTATTGATGATTTTTTGGTGGCTTTTTAAAGATAAACCTTGCCTGCCAAAGATGTCAACTTCATAGTTTACTTCTATTTAAAAATTTAAAAAATACTTTTGTCCTCATAGACTTGAAATCTAAAATAGAAGAAGAAACACTTTTCTTCTAAAAACTCCTCCTTGAAATATGATTTCCTTTCTTTACCTTTAATATTCTTGACATCTGATGCCCAGTCTAATATCTATTAGGGCCCTCATTGTCCTGCTCTAGAGGACTCTGACTGACCACCTGATGACAAGTTGGCATCCCCGGATGTCTCTGTAGCAGTTCCCATCACTGCCTGATAACTGTTCCCTACGAATAACCCTGTCCTTAGCCTATTGGGATCATAACTTCTCTGACTCATCTTGTCTCACTTTTTAAAATTTCTCTTTAATGCTTTCATTTAGAATTTCTACCCCCAAATGTGAAAACCCACTTATCCTATTATCCATAGTCTGATTTGTTCAGTGAGTATACTTTGCTGTTGATGTAGTCAGGTGCCATCCTGTCAGCCCCAACCCATAGCAACCCTAGGGATTGTTCCCATAGCTGAGCCCATTGATGAAGTCACTATGTCAATCCATCTCATTGAAAGACTTCCTCTTTTTCCCTGCCTCTCCACTTTATCAATAAGATGCCCTTCTCCAGGCACTGGTCTCCTCTGACAACATGTCCAAAGCATGTCAAACTAAGTCTTGGCATCCTTACCTCTAAGGAGCACTCTGGCCTTACTTCTTCCAGTTGGAAAATTATATCCGTATAACATTATTTTTATGTTTAGTGTTATGTCTCATTTGACTAACTACCTAAATAGCAATTCATCTAGGACAGAAGATCGTCACTTTGAATTCACTGGGTACAAATTTGAACATCATATTTACACAGAAATTGACTTCCATGTAAATCAGTCTATTTATGTAGAAGAGCATCACTACTCTTGCAATATACTTCAGATTCATCATTGTTGATCTTCTCTATTTCATAATCTCAAATCAATTTTTTTTCTTTTAAAAAGTATTTGTGTAAATTTACCTTCGTTAAAATGGTATAATTTCTTGCTGTCTCTATGTAATTCCATATCCATATAAATCACACAATTCTCACCTTAACAAAACAGTTTGCCAACCCAAATTCACTGGTTTTCCTCAGCACCTTGCCAAATCTCCTGATCCCACTGCAGGATGCTAAATTATCTTTTGATTGAATCAAACATGGCTCCAATTTTGTTGCAGTGTGATTAAAAATGGTAACTTCTAAAACAAAAAACAGAATCTTTATTAAAATATATGGAAATACAGTGAACCCAGGACAGATGAACCCCCCAGGACCAATGGAGAGAGTGGTGATAGCAGGAGGGTGGAGGGAAGGTGAGGGAGAAAGGGGGAACAGACGATAAGGTCCACATATAACCTCCTCCCTGGGGGATGGACAGTGGAGAAGTGGGTGAGGGAGACGTTGGATGGTGTAAGATATG
>NW_022111368.1:1638391-1657534 GCF_000313985.2 Echinops telfairi
GGGGAGAGGGGAGGAGGAAGGGAAGGGGAGGGGGGAAAAATGGAAAATTAGAGGCTAGCAAATTTTGGGAATGACGAGGGCAACAAATGTATAGATGTGCTTTACACAATTGATCTATGTACTGTGATGAATTGTATGAGCCCCAATAAAAAAAAAAACGAAAAAAAAAAAAATTTTATTGAGGGCTCTTACAGCTCTTGTAACAATCCATACATCAATTGTATCAAGCACATTTGTACTGATGTTGCCATCATCATTTTCTATTGAGCCCTTGGTGTCAACTCCTTTCACCCCCACCCACTCATGGCCCCTTTATAAGTTATTATTTTCATATTTTTTAAAAACATTTTATTGGGGGCTCATACAACTCTTATACATACATACATACATCAATTGTATAAAGCACATTTGTACATTCATTACCCTCATCATTCTCAGAACATTTGCTCTACACATAAGCTCCTGGCATCAGCTCCTCATTTTCCCCCTCCCTCCCTGCCCCCCCTTTCTCATGAGGCCTTGATAATTTATAAATTATTATTTTGTCATATCTTACTCTGTCCAACGTCTCCCTTCACCCACCTTTCTGTTGTCCATCCCCCAGAAAGGAGGTTATATGTAGATTGCTGTAATCAGTTCCCCCTTTCTACCCCACCATTCCTCCACCCCCTGGTATTGGAGTCTCATGGTGTTACAGTTGCTTAATTCATTTCACGACTAACCAAAAAGTTAGAGGTATGTGCTAAACTATAGGGGTCTGGGAAGAAAGAGATGATAATGTGCTTGTGAAAAAAACAGCCACTGCAAATCTCATAGAAGTCAGTTCTTCCCTGGCACACATGGGGTCAATGTGAGTAAGAAATAAACAAATAAATAAACAACCTGATGTCAGATTTTAATTTTTTATTTTTATGCATGTGCTGTTGTTGTTGGGTGCTTTTTAGTCTCAGTTCTAGCATACATCAACCCTATGTTAACAAATGAATTGTGTTGCATTCATTGGCAAAAAGAACATTTCATGATTTATTTTGAAGTGTAATGCAGTCTGTAATAGGATTATATTTATTTGCCTTCAAGAAATCCAATCAATACAACTATTACTCAAATTTTTTCACCGACCATAAAAATCTACTGATGAAGAAATTGAAGAATTTTACCATTGTGTACAGTCGGAAATAGATCAAACTTGCAATCAGTACGTGTTGGTAATTATTGGCAATGGGAATGCAAAAGTTGCAAACAGGAAAGAACGGCAGTTGAAAAACATGGCCTTGGTGATAGAAATGAAGCTGGAGATTGCATGATAGAATTTGCAAGACTAATAACTTGTTTATAGCAAATGTCTTTTAAAAACAACATAAATGGCAGCTGTTTCTTCAGAAGAAATACACCGAAATCAAACTGACTACATCTGTGAATTTTAAAACACTTAATTGTTTTCTTGCAGAACTTATGACTAGATCAAAAGTCACATTTGAAGCAGAACAAGTAGATACTGCATGGCTTAACATCAGGATAAAGGTATGTTACAGTTGTATGTAGCACTGTACCTGTTGAATCGGTGTGATGAGCAATTTATCTGAGCAACTGGACTCTAGGAAGAAGTATGAGGTATTAGAATCAGTGGAAAACTCATTAATAAGCTGTAATAAGCAAAACTTTGCTTACTGAAAAGACAGAGGACTTGAAGCACTTACTGAGGAACATTAAAAGCTAAATTCTATAATATAGATTCCAACTCAACCAAAGAAATTAAAATCTTCACAACTGGACCAGTAAGCAACTTTATTATAAACAATGAAAAGTCAAAATTTCATTTTACTTAGCAAACAACAAAGCTAATGGCAACAATGGTCAAGAACTCAAATAACCTATAGAATTGGGCACATTTGCTAAAAATGACCGCTTTAAAGTGTTCAATAGGAAGCTACATTTTGTGCCTGACCTAAGCCATTATGTTTTTCATGTGCCTTATTTGAATGTGAAATCTAAACAATGACTAAGGAAGATAATAGAGGAACTGAAACATTTGAATTATGGTAATAGTTAAGAATTTTGAGAGTATCATAGACTTCCATAAGAACTGTGTTGGGAAAAGTACAGGCAGGTTGCTCCTTTGAGTTTAAGATGGCAATATTTCCTTTCATAGATATGTAATTAGATAGGGATAATTCCTGGGGAAAAAACATCTTGGTCAGCAAAAAAGAGAAAGACCTCCAATAAGATTGCATGACACAATAACAGTGGGCTCAAACACTATTGGGGAGGAGCTAGGAGTGTTTGATTCTATTATATGTAGGATAATTATCAATTGGAACTGACTCCCTGGCACTTAAGAATAACGTAGCCTTATAGAAACAGTCACCCATCATTCTCCTGTGAAGCAGCTACTGCGTTTGTACTTTGGACCTTGTGGTTCACAGCTGACTGCTTTACCACTGTGCAACCAGAGCTCCATTGCTTATCACTTACACACTGCCAGAAAGTCTATTCTGACTCATCGTGACCCTCGAAGACAGAGTAGAACTGCCTCTGTGGGTTTCCAAAAGTGTAATTCTTTACGGGAATAGACAGCCTCATCTTTCTCGCTCCAAGACTGGTGGTTTTGAACTACTGAACTTGTGGATTGCAGCCCATTACTCATCTAACCCACTATTCCGTAGCTGTTCTATTGTTCTCTAAAATACAGTTTCTTTTTAGGGTTTCTGAGACTCTTTCAGCAGCTGTCAGACTCATGAAGCAGCTGGTGGGTTTCGGTTACTGACCTTGCAGTTATTAGCCCAGTGCTTACACCACTGCCCTAGCCACCATCCTTCCCTTATCCCTTGGTAGGTATTTAATATATATTATACAAGTGAAAGAGAAAAAAGATTAGTAGCTGTAGCTGACCTTCCTCTTTACATTTTTTACTAACTCTTGTTCATACTGGACCACCTAAAGGGATTTCAGAGAGTTGCAGAAGCACATGTCACATGAAATCATTTTGATTAATACGTATTCCCCTGACTTCAATAACTAGTCATTAAAAGATGTTATCCTGAAATATATCTATCCCATGTCTATAGTTTCAGCTTAAAATAACTCTTCCAACTGCCTAATTTTCAACCCTGCTTGGATAGCCTAGCCATCAGTAACTTTTCTCCACCAACCCCTCTGCTGTCCAGTCTCGGGGAGTAACACCTGCATCTCAATTCAATCCTTCCTCCTCCTTTATTTCACAGGCAGGACTGTCTGGGCCATGGGCTATGTAAGGTCCCCCCAAATCACTAATTCTAGATAACATCACATACCTCACCAAAGAGAAACAGTGCCAGCCATCAATTTAGGTTGGGTTAATTACACCTTTAACCAATGTATCAGGCTAAAATTTACTTAATAATGTTGTGTAGCCCACAGATGACATTATATTCAAGTGCATTCACCAGGAAAAAAAAGTTCCCCACCTCTGCTAATAAAGCAGAGGAATAACCCTTAATTCAAATGATTGCAGTCTTATCTGTGCTTTAGTCTGTGTTCTTTGGTGGCCATATCAACTTAGTTTGTCTTTCTTACTTACCCTGTCTTGGCCAGATTATTTATTTTTAAAACAATGTCCTCTCTGCTTTCACTTAATGCCAACTGCTTTCCATACCAGAATCAAATACTCTTCCTAAAATTTTATTAAAACTGTAGCTCCACCTCTTAGTGCCTTATCTTATTAAAGAATAAACGAATTTGCTGCAACCAATTAGATTTTGACTCAGAGGGATCCTGTAAAACACAGTAGAACTATCTCATAGGGTTTCCATAGCTGTAGCCTTTAGGGAAGCAGACGACGATATCCCTCTCCAGTGGAGGAGCTGTTGGATTCAAACCATTAACCTTTTGGTTAACAACCAGCGCACCTTTTATAATAGTTATAAAACTTTTTAAATGCATGTTATGTACTTTATGAAAAGACCCATATGCCCATAATCCTTAAAAATATCTTTCGTGTAACTCACCAAATAATTCCCAAATTTAGATTTAAATTTTTCATCATTGTCAATTCTCTTAAATACCTTGAGCACAGAATGCTTACTTTTAAATCTAGACCTTGACTTATGAGGAGGTATGCCAAAAAAATAGGAATTGTGCTGGGCAGAGCATGGATTTCCTAGTACACATTTTTCCAGCTAGGCGAGCACTCAACAACTAGCTCCGAATTAGTGCACCTAGTGGCATCACTTGGGAAGGTTCTCTCTGGTCACAGTAATACTTTTCATGAAAACAATTTTGTGATGGCTGATTTAAGAGAACACCGTGTAACAGTGGAATTCTGTTTCCTGATCTAAAAAAAAAAATGCTGCAGAAAATGCTATGATGTTGAACACAGCTTACAAAGAGAGCTCTAGGGGAAAAACTCAACTGTACACATGGTTTTCTCATTTCAAAAAAGGTGAAATATCAATTGATAACAATCCTCATTCTGGACTTTTGTCAACTTCCAAAAAAGACGAAAATATTGACTCATAGTGCATTTGTATTTTGTTCAACCAGGTAAGCTTTCTATATAGAGGTTCTGAAAATATTGTTTGCCAGGGTGTGACAAAAAAGGCCTGATTTGTGACAGACCAGGGACTAGTTTTACCACCACAACAATGCACCTGCTCATACAACCTGAAATGCATGCAACCATTTCAGGGAGGCAGCTTTTGGCAAAAATAGCATGCCTCTCTTACCACACACACCTGACCTTTCTCTGTGTGACTTCTTTTTGTTTCCACGAATGAAGAGTGAAATGAAAGGGCAACAGTGATTTGACGATGTGGAAGAGATGAAGACAAAAATGAAGGAGGTGTTCTCAGCATCCAAAATAGACGAGTTTGAAAAATGTATCCAAGAATGGAATCACGGGCTTGACAAATATATTCAGTGTAATGGAGTGTACTTTGAAGGTGAGAAGGCTGTTTTGTAAAAAAAAACTAAATACACAGCTTTGAAAAAAATCCGTAATTGTTGGGGGTACCCCCTCATATGTTATTTCTTAAGAATTAAATTATCGCTATTATTATGTAAAGAAGAATGTGACATCAGAGCTGGAGGAAGATTTATAACAGCCTTCCATTCGCAGATGACACAACTTTGCTTGCTGTGATTGAGGAGAACTTGAGGAACTTGATGATGAAGATCGAAGGCTGTCACCTTCAGTATGGATTACAGCTCAATGTAAAGGAAAACAACAACAACAGCAACTTACAAATGGTAACATCATGATAGATGGAGAAAAGATTGACGTTGTGAAGGATTTTGTCTTGCTTACATCCACAATCAATGCTCCTGGAAGCAGCCATAGAGAGATCAAATGATGCATTGCACTGCATTAGGGTTCTGCACAAGACCTCTTTCAAGTATTGAAAAGCAAAGATGTTAGTTTGAGGTTGAGGTAGTTTATTGTGCCAACCTGGTCGTTAATTGAAGGGGTTAATTGGACCTGGGGTTAATTGAAGGGTGGATGGATAAATGGCTCAGTGAGCCTCACCTTTCTAGTTCTCAGGTCTCTTGCTTTGTGATGGTGGGACCAGGGTGCAGCTGCCTTAGCAGTTCCCTGCTTCAGCTTGCAAGGCTTACTTCCTGTAAGACATCCCCAAGAAGAAGCTGCATAGATCTACCCTGATGCAGCCCTGGGTGCTGGAGCAGCCATGTGGAGATCCCTGCCAGCGCTGAGATGCTTACACATTCACTGATTCGGCTTTCCTCCTGCAGTCAGAGTCATAGTGTGTGTTTTGTGAGATGGAGGAGGACTTTGTGGATTGGTGTTGGACATATGGGTTAATGGGTTAATGTTGGACAAGTGGGCTTGGGAAGCACTGGGTTGGGCTGTTTTGTTGATGTGCACATACCCTTTATATAAAACTCTCTCTTATACATATGAGTTTCTGTGGATTTGTTTCTCTAAAGTACCCAGACTAACACAGAGGTCTATGGTGTGCCTTACCCAAGCCATAATATTTTCAATCACCTCATCTACATGTGAAAGTTGGACAAACAGTAAGGAAGACCAAAAAACAGTCTATTTATTTGAATTATGATGCTGGCAACGAATATTGAAAGCACCATGAGGTGCCATAGGATGAACAACTCTTTATGGAAAGAACTATAGCCAGAGTGTTCCTTAGAAGGATTTTGAGACTTCGTTGCGGGTATTTGAACATGTTGTCAGGAAAGACCCTGGAGAAGAGCATCCTGTTTGGTCAAGTAGCAGTACAGTGAAAAAGAAGGTGGCCTTCAACCAGATGAACGGACACAGTGGCCGCAACAATGCACACAAACCTAAGAACCATGGTGAGTATGGTGCAGGGCCAGGCAGCGCTGCATTTTGTTGTACGCAGGGTGTCCATGAGTCAAACTTACTGAACGGTAACAACAGTAACAACAATGTGCAGAATGTGTTTCCTATGCACAGCAATGTAAGTATTATCCCTCGAACAGCTCAACAATCACTATTCAGTACCTTCATTCCTATGTAATATTTTTTCTTAAAATTTTCAATGGTCTTTCATCTTTTGTTTTCTTTTGCTCGATGGTCATCTCTCCTATCCTTGCTTTCTCCAGCACCTTTATTTGATCACCTACCACATTTTTGTCAACTGCCCCACACCACCAACCCCCTGCCCCCAGTAATGTTGTTACTGAAGACATTCATCTTTGATTCTACTCTGGATTAATTTACATACTACTATTAAAATGAGACTTCCTTTAATAATTATTATTTAAATTGATTCTTATTCACTGACCCCATATATTATCTATCAATACAAACATTTATTTTGCTACAGCACATTCTTACTTTACAAATAATCCTAGGAGAAAATGAATTTTCAGAATTATTTCCTATGTACATATCATTATAATGAGACTGTCAAACATCTTATGACATGCACACATTTGGAAGATACTCTGCTATGCCAGGTTAGACAATCTGATAAAAACTTCATTATACCATTTTATGTTCTATAGAAGAATAAAAGGGAGGAAAAGTGTTTCACCACCAAAGAAGGAGGCTTCCAATGCTATTGGCATGGCCAGGGGGACAAAGGACTGGGGCAGAGAGGGAAACAGGGAGAACAAGAGGGAAAAAAACATGAACAAGGAATAACCACATGCACTAGAGGTTTACTGGGATACTACCACTGTTCAATCTGTTCAAACTGCATTTTGTGTTCGTGTGTGTGTGTGTGTGTGTGTGTGCTATACTCCACAAATGAAAGAGAAAAGATAAGATACAAAATATTATCATGTTAACACTCCAAACTCAACTTGCCGCCAGTGAGTCAAAGCTGACTCCTAGGGAGTCCATGTGGGTTTCCAAGTCTGTGACCGTTTACAGGGGTAGAAAGCCCAGTCTCGTCTTTCTCCCAGGGAGCTGCTAGTGTTTTCAAACTTCCAATGATGCGGATCACGGTCCAACTTGTAACCGCTAAGGGACATTTTATACCTTAGTTTGAGTAATAATTATAGATTAATACCTATAGGTAAAAGATCAATTTCTTACCAGAATTTTAAAGGTATTCCTCCATTGTGTTCTTTTCCAACAGGATGGCTGGTGGGTTTGAAACACTAACTTTGAGGTTAGCACTCCAATGATTTAAGTAACAACAATGAGAGTTCATGCTTTCCTTATTTTTCATGACTGATTATTTTGAACAATACTGGCAGCTATTTTGTAGCATAGCGCTTAATTTGAATATGTCTAATGTTTGTCAAGTGGTTAAGCAAAGATATAGCAGTGTCGGTAGAATATCACAGATGTAAATTGTCCTTCTTTAACAAGAATTTAAGAAAGGATGGAGGTGTGTTTCTTATTTGGTGTAGGCGACTAGAATATTATTTGTGAATATTTTCAGTGATGTATTCAGATATGAATCTTTGGATTCATTGTGTTGGTTCCTAGGTGAACACGTTTTGATATGAAAGTGGGTGTCTTTGTTAGTCCTGGAAATTTCCTTCTTATACTTTCTTTCATATTTTTCTCTCCTTTATCATTCTTGTCACTTTATCATTTGTGATTGGTATTTATTAGCTGTTTGCTTATACTATATCTTGAATTAGTCTCTTCTTTCTGAGTAAATAAGTCTTGAAAATCACTTAATAATTGAGACTGACTCTTGCACGTCCTTGCTAGAAATGCAAGGGGTGAAACGAACAGGGTTATATTCTGATCACCACATATTCACAACTGAAATACAAGGAGACATAATTTCAGCTTCTTCTAATTAAAAATAAATAAATTTGCTCTATTTTTGCCTCTGAGTACTTCAAAGCACTGACTTATAATTTTTAGCATTCTTAATCTCCGTCTGCCCCACAGCTGACAGGGGTAGGCATAGTGGTTGTATGCCTTGGCTCTGTCCACACTTCTAAAGGGATGGAAGCCAGTAGTTTGGTCATTCTGATACCAGACACTGAAAGCAAAACGTGGCTGTGTTTTCTCTGGCGAGACTAGGAAGATGGACTACAGTTGGCACTAAAAAGATGGGTTTTGGTTAACAGCTGCTCAGCTATGGGTCATTTAGGTTTCTTTCTGACTTCCCTCCACTGCCATGAGGTAATGTTTCCTTTGTCTTCAACAACACTTTACATGACCAAGTTTTAAATCACTAGATAAAAGCTAATTTTCTGATTTTAATTTCCTCAATAAAGTAGATCATATGCAGAAACTCTACATTAGAGACTGTCTTCCAGATTTTCATGTGGTTCACACTGGCTTCTCCATTCACTATTGAGTTACTTAAAAAAATCAATGTAACTAAAATTCTAAATCCTTTTTCAACAAGCAGTCCATCATACAAACATGACTTGCTTAGTAAATTAAGATTTCTCCTCCAATCCTAATTTTAGTTCTCCCAGACATGTGTAACTATATCTAGACAGTTCAGATGGTCATCATCCAGGTTACACATGATAAAATATGTGGCTCCTTGTTCTCTTTAGCTCCCCTCAGTGTTAGCATACTCATCCCGTATGCTACAATGGTAGAAGAAAGGAATTAACAGCTATTTCATTTAGCTTTGCTATGGAAAATAATTGCAAATAAGAGTGTTCAAACAAATGACTAACATGATGTGTTTTACCACCCATGTGTTACAATAATCAAATATTAATGACTACAAATGAAGAGACCTTGTATACATTGTAGCAAATTTCCTTGTGGATAAATAGATATATATGGAAAAAGGATTAATATGCCCATTAAAATGATAGCTAATAAAATTTCAGAACCAATTGCAATTTTCTAATAGTGGAGATTTTTTGCTCAGGATTTAGTTTTTTTTTCTTCAAAATCTCACTTATCTTGTGACATGAAAAGATGTGAAGCCTTAGAATTGGATACAAAGGACCAAGCACCTAAAGAGCCTGAGAAAACTTTGCTTTTTGTACTACAGAAGGCAAGATGCTACTGAGTCTAAGAGTCCCCCTATATTTTGTGCCATAACATATCTATTGGTGGTGGTTAGTTGTTTTTTTAATTTCTTGACTTATGGTGACAAATATAAAATAATAAAATGCTCCCCATCTGGATCTTCAAGATTGTCATCAGACTTGCCTCCATTGATGTCTTCCATGAATGCTTGAGTCTACAGGACTTTCAGCACTCTTTCAATCTGTCTTGCTCTATAAAGTTTTCATAAGCTAATTTATGGGAACAAATTGTCACGCCTTTCTTTCATAAAACTATGTTTGTTGCTACTTCATAACTGTCATTTTGCTAATGTTATGAATCAGGTGAATTGGGTGACCCCTGTGAATGGTTGAGAACTGCTGGTTTAGAGACTCAAACCAACAAGCAAGCCATCACAGTAATACAAATTGTCAGACAAGTGTTGCATGGTATTTCATGATATTGCAATTCATCAAACTTCCAAATTCTATGCTTATTGCATATACATATTTCTAGGGAATGTTTAAAGAGCTTAGTAGCATCTGCTTAACTACTAAGTGAAAGGTATCCCATTTGAAATCACCAGCCATTCCTTGAGAGGAAGAAGTGGTGTTCAGCTTCCATAAAGTATACAGCCTATAGAACCCATGGACCGCTCTGGTGGTATAGTGGTTATGCATTGGGCTGCTAACCTTGAGATCAGCAGTTTGAAACCACCTCTAACTCTATGGGAGAAAATTTAAGTTTTCTATTCCCGTAAAGTGTTATAATCTCATTGGGACAGATCAACCCTTTCCTACTCGGTCTCTATGAATTGGAATCAACATTATGGAAGTGAGTTTTGTTTTTTTTTATTTGTTTTTCAAATAATGTGTCTTATAAGTTAGAATGACTCTATGACAACATGCTTAAAAACAAAAGAGAAAAAGAAGAAAGATTCTATTGAGATTAATAAAGACATCCAAACACCAATGACTGATAATTTATGTATGGTGGATCTGTAGAACCCAAGTTCTTGAACAAATACACAAAGTCAACTGCTCCATTTATTTAGGAAATGCAGGGGATTTCAGGTTTACAGATGTTCAATGTGGAAAGAGAAAGAAACATTTGAGAAAGATAAAACAAAAATCCATTACCATGGAGCCAAAGTTTGCTCGTTGTGATTCTACTAGAAGAACAGGCCTCATAGACTTGCCCCTTCAAGGGGAAATTATAAAGAGCAATTAAAATGACAAGTTTGTAACTTTTCACGCATGGGGAGAGCAAAAGGTGTTAAAAAAAACAGGAAAGAGAAAAAAATCAAAGTGTCGGTCAAATGAGACTGTGAAACTAGCTCTTAATTATAGAGTAGACAAAACAAATGGAAGAAAAGATGAAGTCAAGGAACTGAATAAAATTTTTCAAAGGAAACCTCCAGAAGGCAAAGCCAAATATTATAATAAAATGTGCAAGGACCTAGAATTAGAAAACCAAAAGGGAAGAACATGCTCAGCATGTCTGACACTGAAAGAACTCAAGAAAAAAATTCAAGCCTCAAGTTGCAATCTTCAGAGATTCAAGAGGCAAAATATTGAATGAAACAGGATGCATCAAGAGAAGATGGAAAAAATGCATAGAGTCTATATACCAAAAAGAGCTATTCTATAATCATCATTTCAGTAGGTAGCATATGAACAGGAAGCAATGTTTTTAAATAAAGAAGTTCAAACCACACTGACTACATTAGCCAAAAACAAGACTCTAGAAATTGATGGAATACCCATTAAAATGTTTTGGCAAGCCAAAGAAGCACTGAAATCACTCACTTGTCTCTGCCAGGGAATTTGATAGAGAGCTACTTGGTTAACTGATAGGAAGAGATCCATATTTGTGCCCATTCCAAAGAATGTTGACCCAACAGCATGCTCAACTATTAGAATATCATTGATAGAGCACACAGTGGATTTTCGCTTAAAGTCATCTAACAATGCTTGAAGCAGAACCTTGGCAGGAAGCTTCCAGAAGTACAAGCTGGATTCAGAGGAGGACATTGCACACAGGGTATCATTGCTGATTTCAGATGGATCTTGGCTCAATGCAGAGAGTACCAAAAAGATGTTTACGTGTATTACATTGATTATGCAATGGCATTCAATTGTGTGGATCCTAATAAACTGTGGATAACTTTGAGAAGAATGCCAACTGCAGAACGCTTCATTATTTTCATGAGGAATGTTTCCATGGATCAAGAGGATGTTGTGTGGAGAGACAAGGAACACAGAGTGGTTTAAAATCAGAAAAGATGTGTATCAGGGTTGTGTCCTCGGACCATACTTGTTAAGTTTGTACACTAAACCAATCACCAGAGAAGCTGGGTTATATGAAAAAGAATATGACATCAGGATTGGAGGAAGGCTTACTAACAACCTGTGATGTGCAGATGACACACACTTGTTGGCTGCAATTGAAGTATTTGTTGATGAAGATTAAGGATTGCAGCCTTCAGTATGGATTACAATTTACTGCAAGGAAGACCAAAATCCTCAAAGTTGGACCAATATGTAACATCATGACTAATGGAGAAATGCTAAGAATTTTGTCTTACTTGGATCCACAATCAATGATCCTGGAAACAGCAGTAAAGAAATTAAAAATATATTACATTAGATAAATAGACTGTACAAGACCTCTTTAGAGTATTGAAGAACAAGGATGTTAATTTAAGGACTAAGGTGCACTTGACCCAAGCCATGGTATTCTCCATTGCATCATATGCATGTGAAAATTGGACATTGAATAAGGCAGCCCAAAGAAGAATGGATGCATTTGAAGTGTGGTATTGGGGAAGAATATTGAAAGTACCATGGACTGATAAAAGAACAACCCAATCTGCACAGAAAGAAGTAAGGCCAGCATGCTCCTCACAGATAAGGATGTCACGAATTTCATCTGATGTACTTTGGATATACTGTCAGGAAAGACTGGTTCCTGGAAAAGGGCCTCGTGTTTTGTAGGATGGAAAGGCGGGAAGAAGGAAAAAGATGGGTTGACAGAGTGGCTGCCTCAATGGGTTCAGGCATAGGACCAATTGTGAGGATGGCTTAGGACCCGGCAGTGTTTCATTCGTTTGTTCATAGGGTTGCTATGATAAAAGCTAACTCATTGGAAAGCAGCAATAGCAACAACACATTGTGGTGGAAGCAGAGCCATATATACTTTGTCCCAGTGGGACTTGGAGTTCAAACCACCGATTTTTCTATTGGCAGCTGAGCACATTAACCATTGCAGTATATATATTTATATTTTTCCCCCAAACTATTGTCAAACTATCTAATAGATAGTTTTTTTCCAATTCATAAAAGGCATAATTTACAAGTGTTCAAAAGTATATTTTGAGAGCATTTATGTGTTAGTCTGAGTAGACTAGAGAAAAAAATTCATAGATACTCATATGTGTATAAGGAAGAGCTTTATATACAAAAGCAATTGAATATTGAGAAAACATCCCAGCCCAGTCCAGATCAAGTCCGTCAGCCTGGCATTAGCCCATATGTCTGATACCATTCTATTAAGTCCTCTTCACACTCATGGAACACATGCAATTATGCCCAATGCAGGATGATCATAGGCCAGTGTGTGGAAAGTCTTGTGGATACAGTGGCGGTGTAAGCATCTCAGCGCTGACAGGGGTCTCCACGTGGCTTCTCCCGCTCTGAGGCTCTGGCTGCCATCAGTCTGTCTCCATTTGGCTTGTCAACAAGAATGTCTCGCAGGGACTGGGCCTGTGTCCTGCCTCCAGTGAGCTATTTGCCTCCTGAGGACCTCCAAATGAGGTCGTCAAACTACGACCTGATTGACAGGCTAAACTCCACCCCTTCACTCTTAATCCTCTCAAATTGACAGCAGATTATATAACTACCACAATTTATTACTGGTATGTAAAATTAAGAGTCATGTATATTATCTGGCATCTGAAGTTGCTTAATAATAGTAGCCAATCTTTTTATAAACATAATATAATTTAAAAGACCATAAATCTCCATTCTTGATGACACAAATGACAATATAAAAATAGTTCTGTATGGCATAATTTTAATTAAAACAAAGATCAGAACTGAAATAAAATTAACTACAAAGAAAGCATGAATGTGGATCGAAATTATAATGTACTCACTCTTTGAATGAGTGGGCTTCTGAGAACAAGGAGACAATTTCTTAGGTCTTTAAAGTGATTTATACTGTGTAGGTATGAAGGTACTCAGCACTGCCTTTTGTCTCCCTTTGTCTGTGGAGATACACTTGGTAAACAGTCCCATTTCCCCTTCATGACTCCTTTCTTCCCTTCATTCTAATAATGACCCGTAACTAGAAGAAAAATTACTGTCAGGTAAAAGGCTTTTTAATAGATCCTGCAATGAAGATTATAATTACCTTAAAGTAGGAAAATTGTAATCCTAACAGGTATTACTCAGATCTGTTCTTTCTAAACACTCTTTAACTCTTCAGAGATATTTACTGAAGCTCTGAAAGAGTTTTCCTTTTAAAGAACTGACATATAAAATATATCTACTTTCCTCCTAGAGATAAGAGCCACTTTAATCCCATATTTTATTATTGGAGGGATAGATAAGTGGGGAGATAGATGATGGCAAGCACTTGACTAATCAAGCCCATAAAAGGCTATATATGGGGAGATATAATGTTTCCTAATCTCTCCAACATATGGCCTGTTATGATTCTACAGGATAAAATTCAAAGAATACTCAACCCTAAGAATGAAGATACAAAATAGTTCAATAGAGTGACACATTGCTTTGGCCTTTTAGGGACTCTCACGCTACTCATTTTTGACGTTGCATTTGCTGTGTGACACCTGCAATAATACCAAGTTCATTGGGGGCTGAAAAGAGAGACTGTTACACTGTGTGGGGCCAATCATGTTATCAAAATGAGTTAACACTTGTTTCAATTATTCATCCTGCCTGAACTGTACTTACTGCTTCACATAGAGTATTCCATCTAATTCATTAATTAGCCCATATGCATTATTCCTCTCACCTATGCAGGAATATGAACTTTTAAAAAGTTATGTAACTCTAGTAAGGGGACACTTAGCTCTCAGGTAATTTGGCACTGGTACCAACATAATAGCCATATTTTAATGCTCCCATTCAATAGACAATGCCCTCCTGAAGGCCTCCAAATGAGGTCATCAAACTATGACTTGATTGACAGGCTAAACTGCATTCTCTGAATGCCTGAAAGCACTGGAGTCTTCGAAGTAAACTTAATATTTATTGTCTATTAATTTTTATTTTCATTATACTCTATGGCATTTCACTTATCTTTTCTCTTTGACATGATTTCTCTCTTTTCATGTGCTCCTTTTATTAAAAATAAGTCCTAGGGGCTCTGTGTGCTAACTGTTGTGCTGCTAACAGCCAAGCCAGAAGTTCAAATCTACCAGCTTCTCCATGAGAGAAAAATGAGGCCAACTTCCCCATAAAGATTTACAATCTCAGAAATCTTAAAGAGAAATTCTATTCTATCTTACAGAGTAGCTATAAGCCAGAAGCAACTTGATGGCAGTGGATATGTGTTATGTCCCAGACTCTGTATTTTTAATTTAATATGTATCATTCAACTTCATTAGTTGAAATAATTTAGTTAATTGTCTCTATCTTATAACACCCTTTTCTATATGAGAGTATAAAGACAAAATCATTCTTTTGTGCTTAATATGTAGTGTCTTAATATATATATTTTCAGACCATAGGTACATGTTTGATAAGTGAATGAATTAAAGAATCCATAAATATATTAAAAAGAATTCTATGATTGTTTGGTTGCTACCCTCAAATTATATATTTTATTGGTCAATATTAAGTTATTAATTATCTGAAGAATTATGAATTTTCATTGACACATATGTTACAGTGCTTATCATTTCTTCTTTTCATGCCATCACAAGCTAATAAGAGTTTTGAGCCATGATTATATTGGTTTACCTAGCCACAGACCCAAATGTAGCTATCAAAATATCTAAATGATCTTTTAGTTATACATTTTATTGAGATATATTTTATATACACTGAACTATACTTGTTTACCATTGAGAAACATTCAAATCAGGATCATAAATATATATGAGGATAAACTTCAAATATATATGAATGTGATTTGTGGTGCAAGAGAAGAATATCGAAAGTACTATGAATTGCTAAAAGGGCAACCCAACTGTCTTGGAAGTAGAGCCAGCGTGCTCCTTAGAGACATTCTCTCCTTGGAGAGAATTCCTCTTACATACTTTGGACATGTTGTAAGGACATGTCCCTGGAGAAGGACACATGTTTGGTAAAGTAGAGGCACAGTGAGAAAGAGGAAGCCCATGGCTGCAACAATGAGCTCACACATAGGCACAATTGTGAGGATAACCAAGGATCCAGCCGTGTGTTGTTCTGCTAAGCATAATGTCAAGATGACTCAGAAATGACGCAATGGCACCTAAAAAAAACACACAAGTCAAAAGTGTTACTGGAGGAATAATTTGAAATAATCACTACCTGGGTTCCAGTTAATACAAGGGGTACACCCCCAAGATGGATAAGCCTCTGCTGAGCAGAGTTTTCATCGGACACATTTTTCCCACTAGGCTAGCATCCAGCAACTTGCTCTGAGTGAATCCAGTGACATCGCCTGGGAAGGTTTTCTCTGGTCACAGTAAATTTTTTTTTCATAAAAGCAGTGTGGCTGGAAGTGCATTTTTTGAGATGGTCAATTTAAGAGAACAGCATTTGGTTGTGAAACTTTGTTCCTGGCTGTGGGGAAAATACTGCAGAAACTGTTGTGAGGTTGAATGTAGCTCACAAGGACAGCACTATGGGAAAAATTCAAGTGTGTGAGTGGTTTTCGCTTTTCAGGAAAGGTGAAATGTTGATTGATGACAAGCCTCATTCTGGACATCCATCAACTTCCTGAATGGACCAAAATGTTGACAAAATTCCTGCAATTGTGCTCAAAGACCGATGACGGTTTGGGGACTTGGTTCTGTGAATTTTAACAGAACATTTGGGGATGAGAAGGGTCACTGTGAAATGTGTGCCTCGGGGTCTGACTGACCAGGAAAAAGAGTGTCCAGTGGAAACATGCCATGCTTTGAAAGAAAAGCTCAGAAGCAACTCAGACTTTTTTTCCTAAGGTCACTACTGGTGACGAGACATGGTGCTAGTCCTACGACCCCAAGCCAAACATCAATCCAGCCAGGGGAAGACGCCATCATCACCTCACCCGCCAAAAGCTGGTCAAGTGAAATCAAAGATCAAGATGATGCTCTTTTTTTTTTTAATGTGAGAGGAATAGTGTATTTGGTGTTCGTTCCACCAACTCTGACTTCTACTTAGAGGTTCTGAAAATCTTGTGTAGACAGAAAAGGCCTGATTTATTGCAGACAGGGGACTGATTTTGAAACCACAACAATGCACTCACTCAAGTAGCCAAATCAGTGTGCCAGTTTTTTGCAAAAACAGCATGCCTTTCTTGCCCCACACACCTGAGTCACCTGACCTTGCTCCATGCAACTTCCTTTTGTTTCTGCAAATGAAGAGGGGCATGAAAGAACAGCAATTTGACAATGTAGAAGAGATGAAGGAAAAAAATTAAAAAGAGGGAGATGTTGTCAGCCATCCAAACAGATGAGTTTGAAAAATGTTTCCAAAAATAGAATAGCAGATTTGACAAATGTAGTAAGTGTAATGGAGAGTACTTTGAAGATGATAAGGTTGTTTTGTAAAAAAAATTTAAATAGATTTGAAAAAAAATCCGTTTTGGGGTGGTACCCCATGCACATGTATGGGTTTATTCAAAGCAAAACACATTTAATCATGTCCCTGCGATCAGTGAACGGCTGCAGAAAAAACTCCTTTTTAAAACAGTGGCTTCTGAGTTGATCTTTGGGTCAGTTAAATTCATGCAGAGAGGCCAATTCTGTAGATTATGGTGAGTTTTTTGAGTTTACAAAGGGGCTTTCTTGATAGATATTTCTCTAAGGACATAAGTTGATTACAGGATTTTTTTCTGGTTGTTGTTGTCAATGATTCTATTTTCTTTGAATCGAGAATTAAGAGCCATAGAAACAACAGTAAAGAAACCATAGAATGTTAAGTTAAGAAAATTTGCTGCAAAAACAGGAATAAAATGTACCTGATCTGACCCATTGAATTTCCTTTTTCTTTTTTTTAAGGAAAGTTGAAAACTGCATTGGTAAGAAAAAGGTTAGGAAATCTTCTTTTACTCCCTCATGACAATGCACCAGCCCATTCTGTGATTGTAGAAAGGGCTGTCATGGGAGAATTTCATTGAGAACCTTCATGCCGTGCATGATACAGCTCTGATCTTCTCCCTTCCTGCTGTCTTGCAGGGTCCAAAGTCAAACTGTCATCTTGATGTGGTGCAATTAATAGTGCAGAAGTATTGAGAACATGTTTTTTTCCCTTAGATACTTTGAAGAGGACTTAAAGTTGTAGTGACCATAGATACCACAAAATGGAATGCTCACCAGATTTTGCTCCATTCTCACAATCATTTCTACGTTGCGTCTACTGATGCAACTACTCTGTCAATTCATCTCATGGAGACTCTTCCTCCTCTTTTGCAATGACCCATTATTTACAAAGCATGTTAAAGTGAGATGAAGTCTTGCCATCCTCACTTCTAAGGAGCCTTCCTGTTTTACTTTCTTCGAGATGGATGTATTTGTTCGTCTGAGTCCCCGGTCTTTTCAATATTCAAACGCATCAATGATGCCCAGCCTTCCTTTTAAGTTGACATGACTCTCATCTTGAAATGAGCATGTGCTGATTTCCTGACTTTTATCTTTCAATCAAAATTATTTTGACTATTTGGGGTTTTATATTGCATATTATTTATGTATTTTTTGTAATCACATCAAAATCATTTATTTGGGGGAGAATAGAGAGTATCTTAAAAAGTCTAAAACTAGTAAGATTTCTGACATGTGGATATAATTTACATCTTTAATTTCTGTCAATGCCATTTTGTAGTTTTAAATAAATAAGTCTTTTATATTTGGATTATTATGGTAGGACTATTCTCAAGAATTTCGTATTTTTATGCTGTGGTACATGGTATTTTTATTTCAAGTTTATATTTTGTTATTAATAAATATAATTAAAATTAATTTTTTTAGAATTATCTGAGATTCAGGAATCTAATTTACTATTTCTAGTAGATTTCCCATCGATTCCATAGTATCTTCTACAAAGACATTAGGTATAAAAATAGCTAAACTTTTTCCTTTCCAATCTAGATATTTTGTTTTGTGTTGTTTTCTCTTCTTGATGATTCTGACCAAAAATTCAATTATAATGTTGAATAGACATGAGAATAGACACCCCTGTTTTTCTCCATGTCTTCGGGATCTTCAGTCATTTACAGTAAGCATGGGGTTAGTTAGGAGACCTGGTAGTGTAGTGTTAAATGGTGGCCTGTGATCTGCATGGTCAGCAGTTCAAACCCACTCCTGTAAACAGTAACCATCTCAGAAACAACACATGGGGTCGCTACGAGTCAGCAGTAACGGGATGGCAGTAACCATGGCTTGGTTTATGGCATTAGCTATATCCTATACATACTTATTTCTTTTGCCAGATTGCGGAATTTCCCTTCTAGTCTTATTTTGACAGTTTACCACAAATATATCCTAGATTTTTCTCCGGAATCACTCATTATCTCTTCTACTCTGT
>NW_022111368.1:1658435-1659814 GCF_000313985.2 Echinops telfairi
TCAGGCTTTGCGCTAACTCTCACATGCATTGTTATAGGAGAATCCACTGTTGCAGTCTCTGCGCCACTCCATTACCTTGATGGTCTTACTGTCCTTTGCTGACCCTCCCCTTTACCACAAATGACCTTCTTTTCCAGAGATGGGTCTCTCCTGATAACATGTCCAAAGTATGTAAGATTAAACCTCACCACCCTTGCTTCTAAGGAGCACGCAGGTTGTACTTATTTCCTAACAAATTTGTGTGTTCTTCTGGTAGTTGATGATACTTTCAATATTCTTCCCAGAGATGCTGGACAAAAACAACTGATCAACATTTACTGTTAATATATGATCAGGACTCATTGGTGCTGAATTGGAAGGCTTTGGCAAATAAACAAACAAATTACAGCAAAAACAAAAAAAGAATAGCCCAAAGCAAAAATTCAGCAATTAATATAATATCCACAAAGATATTTCAATAAATGGATATAATTCAGAGAGGGTTTTCTTGTCTTTGTCAAACAATTTAGCAACAGCTCCTGGTCAATAATCTGGAAGAGGTCCATATTGGTGCTCATTCCAACAAAGGCATCCAAGTGGAATTTAGAAATGGTGAAACAATATCAGTATGCAATTGTAGAAAAGTTAGGTTCAGAAGAGGATGTAAAACTGGACAGTATTGTTATTGTCAAATGGGTCTTGGCTGAACACAGAATACCAGAAAGGTGTTTGCTTATATTTTATTGAATATAAAAAACATTTTATTTGAGTCCATGGACCATAGGAAATTATGGGGACTCTTGATAATGGGATTGCCAAACAACTTGTGTTAAAAATGCAATTGTGCTTAAATATGAGGAACGTGTCCTGGATGGATCCACAGGCAATCACTCAAACAGACAGAGGAAACCAATAATGCTAGGACCTGGCTATATCAAGAAGGACATGGCGACCTGTAATATGCAGATGAACCAATCTGTCTGTTGAAAATGAAGGTGGTCTGCAGCATTTGCTGCCTGGAGGTAAAGATAACAGACATTAGAATGGATTACACTTGAAAGTATAAAAATCAGAAATCCTCAGTGTCCAGTAATCATCATGATAAATGGAGAAGGCACTAAAAGTGTGATGGAATTCATGCTTCGCAGACCAACCACTAACATGCATTGAAGCAACAGCCAAGGAATCAAATGTTCTATTGCAATATACTTTTTTAAAGTTTCAAAAGGAACGATGTCACTCTGGAGACTAAAGTGCATATTTAATGACACGATTGTTGTTAATTACATCCAGTACATATGTCACCTGAATCCATTTAGTTTTCCTATCCAGAAAGTAGACATTTGTTTTCTGTGGGTTTCTTTTTCTTTAAAACTTTCATAGCTCTACATTTTTAACAC
>NW_022111368.1:1661493-1695936 GCF_000313985.2 Echinops telfairi
TCCTTAGCCACTTTGTTATAGGCTAACAGTCTCCGGAATACCCAAGAGAAGTCTCCAGAAAATCTCGATAATTCACATTCTCTTAAATTACCTTCTCACTAGAACACTGACCTGCATAATTCAGCTGTGCCAGTTTATTTCACCTCCACCCAAGGGTTCTGTACCGGATTCTGCCTGGGTTCTCACTCCATTATGATAGGGCCTGCCAACATTTAAGGTTTTAAGTTGTAAGAATTATTGTACTTTAATTGTTTCTTTATAACCCCTCAGAGGTGCATTTATTTTGTTGACTTATACAGACAGTCTTGGGAAGCATTGCTTAATACAGTGTGTCCATTTTTAGGTTATTTCCAGTGAGTAGATAAATTTACACCTTGTTAATCTATCGCAAGGCTCGTTGGTGGCACAGTGGGCATGCCTGGGACTGCGTTCCTCAAAGTCCACATTTCGACACTACTAGCAGCTCAACTAAAGAAAAGGTGTGGTTTTCTATTCCCATAAAGGGTGATAGTCTCAGAATCCCACAGGGATTCTTACTGGGTCACCATGAATCAGAATCAACTCAATGGTAGTGGGTCGACTTGTTTGCTTGTTTTATCTATCTCGAGTTATTATCATTAGAAAAACTTTTTAATATGGCTGTTATTTTTTTCTAATTATTAAGTCCATGATATCAAAATCACCATATTTGTAGTCATATTTTTTTATTTAGCTGTTTGAAAGTATTTCGTCATTCTCTTGGTTAAATGATGACTTTCTATCTCATTGCTTATTTCATTTCTTGGTGGCCACACAATAAGAATGCATATTATCTTTTTCTTAATTGCAGTACTTTGCTAAAGACACATGGAATGTCATACGCAAAGAAAAAAAAGGAACTGAAGAATTCCTTTTTCCTTTAGCCTTCATAGAAAAGAATTGGCAATGATAAAATTGGTATATTTTGCCAAATAAATGAACATAAAATGGAACTCCTAGTCTGTTGGTATTGGTGTAGAAAAACCACCATCAAATCAACTGTCTCTGTACAACTTTTCTATAGTTATATAAAATATTTCCATCAGCAAAAGCCTAGAAGAGAATAATGAAGACACAATGGTTTGTTTGTTTTTTGCTTCTATTGTTATTCTCTGATAAAACTTATTGCAACATTTAATGGTGTGGGAAATTGAAAGTTTTGACAAATATGCATCCATGTATTAACAAATATAGAACCAAAATCAAGAGTATGCGCATACTCCTTAGGAGGTGTAGGCTTAGAATTTTCAGGATACAATTTCCAGGGTTCTTTAAAAACTCGTCCCATAAAGCAATGTCTTCCTGCAGGGGATTATCTTTAGTATATTTACTTGTTTTATCTCCTGACTAGTGAATTGGGGGATGAAGGAGGAGAATGGAATTCTTATCCGTTGACACAAGTTGTTTTAACTGATAATGTAATATGGAGATTTTCTTTGCTTATATTAGAACTATAAACTAAGCTCTAAACTATGGGATTTTCTCTGAGAACTTAAATACTTTCTATTGTAAGAATAATTGTATTGTAAGTTATTTTGTTGGGAAAATCTTTCAGTGTTGTCTGAAAATACCTTGATGTCTGGATCTTGGTTTGTTTGGATGAAAAACAAAAGGAACCATGTAAGAGGAACCAGTAAGAGAAAGGGGTATTATTAACATTTCACTGAAACCACACAAGCTAAAAAAGGTCACATATATGTTGAAGTAGTTAGTGGGATGAACTTACTGTGCTGTATCAGGAAATGTTATATAGTCTTTAATTTATTAGATGTAACTGTTGCCATAGTTCTAATTAACAGTTAAAAGAGTTAATTAAAAGGGAGCAACCTTAGTTATTATTGCTTCCAGCCTAAAAAAGAAGTCAACAGCTTTAAAAAAAACAGCAAAAGTTTAAAAAAATACATGTGCAAAATCAAATACATCAAACAGATTTTTGCTACATACGAGCAGAAGAATGAAGGCTGATAAATGAATGGGAATATTAATCAGTCACTGTGATTTAGAACCACAGTGAAAGACGTAAAAATTAATACAAGTGTTCCAAATGGTTATATCATCAATTTCGCTGAAGAGAGAATTAGAAGTGAAGTAAGAACAAAAATCCAATTACCGTCCGCCGTCAAAGCGAAAGCAAAGACCCTTGACACTTACTCTCCAACCTCACTCAGTAGAGCGGAGGCTTCAATGCTGTAAGAGGAAAGGAGTTTCCTTCATAGGTTTCTTGCCATCATCATACTTTCTAATGACACTTAAAGCAATCTTCAATGCTCAAAACCTAGTATCTGCAAATGCTGTTTCCATTGCATCACTATGATTATTCTTGGTAGTAGTATTTTTGGAAATCAGAACAATGAAACATCAGGGTTGGCACATCGGTCAGAATGGCAACTTGGTCTTGATTCAAGTTTGCTTTCAGTCCATTTCTTTTTTTTATGAAATTTATTTAGCTTGTATGTTATTAACCATTTTAAGTTCTCTTAACATCAGAGTAGTGACTATTTTTGTTCATAAAATATAAAATAACAATGACTATTTCTCCAATATATTTACAGATGTCAAGTACCTAGATCCAAATAAAAGAATATTACTTTTTTATGTTTTAAATCATTTTGTTGGGGGCTCATACAATTCTTATCACAATCCATACATCCATCCATTGTGTCAAGCACATATGTACATCTTTTGCCATCATCATTCTCAAAACTTTTGCCTTCTACTTGAGCCCTTAATATTGGCTCCTCATTTTCCCCCCTTCCTCTCCACTCCCCCCTCCCTCATGAACCCTTCATAATTCATAAATTATTATTATTTTGTCATATCTTTCACTGTCTGACGTCTCCCCCTGCCCTCTTCTCTGCTGTCCATCCCCCAGGAAGGAGGCTATACATAGATTCTTGTAACCCGTTCCCCCTTTCCACCCCACATTCCCTCCACCCTCCAGGTATCGCCGCTCACACCACTGGTCCAGAAGGGGTCATCTGTCCTGGATTCCCTGTGTTTCCAGTTACTATCTGTACCAATGTACATCCTCTGGTCTAGCCAGATTTGTAAGGTAGAATTGGGATTATGATAGTGGAGGGGAGGGAGCATTTAAGAACTAGAAGAAAGTTATATGTTTCATCGTTGCTACTCTGCACCCTGACTGGCTCATCTCCTCCCCACAACCCTTCAATAAGGGGGTGTCCAGTTGCCTACCAATGGGCTTTAAGTCTCCACTCTGCACTCACCCTCATTCACAATGGTATGCTTTTTTGTTCCTTGATGCCTGATACCTGATCCCTTCAACAGCTCATGGTCACACAGGCTGGCGTGTTTCTTCCATGTGGGCTTTGTTGCTTCTGAGCTAGATGGCCGCTTTTTTATCTTCAAGCCTTTAGGACCCAAGACGCTATATCTTTTGATAGCCGGGCACCATCAGCTTTCTTCTCCACGTTTGCTTATGCACCCATTTGTCTTCAGTGATCGTATTGGGAAGGTGGACACCCACTGATATGATTTTTTGTTACTGAACTACAATTAAGGGTGGAAAGGATATGTGTTAGAGAAGCATAAAAGGCAGAAAACGTAAATTTCTGGCAGCATTTCTTGCAGAAAGAATATCGAGTTCACAGTTAACATGCAGTCTGCATGGAAAGAATATACTATGTTGTGAACTGACTACAAATGCATTTGAATTTTATATCATCAGCTCAAACTTTTATCTTCAGCAAAATATGCAAGTTCTTAACACTGCAGTTAAGTATTTCTTTTGCCAGTGAAGTAAACACTCAAAATGTTTTTTTAAAAATAATATGTATAGATCAACACATATATTTTTCCTAACTCAAGTTGTAATTGAAAAATTTTTAATTCATGAGGAAAGAATACATCCAATGTGCTATTTATTCTCCATTAAACCTTATCTCAATTTAATAACTCTGCTTATTTTTCATGCAATATTCTGCATTGAAACAGAGCAACATGAATGATATAGAATGCTTGGGAATATGCTTAACATAGATCAACTTTTTCAGGTTAGTTTATTTCCACTTTATTACTTTTTAATTCATTTTCTTGCACGAACAATGAAAATTTAGTAAATATATTTTAGGTTTTCTTTGAAAATAAAGTCTATAAACTTTCATACTACATATCAAGTCAATTGTACCATGTGTAAGACAATTTTATAAAAATATATGGTTCTCTTTTATCTTGTTTTCAGATTTAAATATTTTATGAATGTATTTATGTACAATGGTTGGTATTTGTCTTGAGGGAATAAGGTTGCATAACTGGATTTTGTCTAACAGTATACTAACAATTTTTTTCAATTTAATATTATTGGTTATTTGGGTTATGGCTAAGCATGCTAATTTACCAGAAATTTTTTAAAATCAAATTAAAATACATAGGATTATTCTTATATTACATAATAATTTTAGTGTTTTGTACAGTACTGACTTGATAGTCTTGCCTGAGCCTGGTTCTATTCAAAGGTTAGCCAAGATAAACATGCTGAAAGCACAAAGTCCCACCAGGAAAATAAAGGGAGGAAGAAAAAGGACAGAACCAATGTTTCAACTACTGTCATGGTATTATTTTAAGTAAGTTAAATTTACATCAATCAAACATTAATTGGGTAGAACTGGATTATTGTAATGTATTCTATCATAACAACATAGATTGCTTTGAAAAGTTGCATTTGTGTGTAACTAATTTTCCTATATATATATTGTTAATAATAGAATCTTACACTATTTAGAGGTAGCAGTCTATAGAAGGCCATAACATGTGTAGCCAAATCAAACACATCAATACCTTCCAGCCCTGACCCCAATGGTCAGCTCTTACCCTCGATTCCAGATGATTGAACCACAGGAAAACAGGTGATGAATAAGTTAATTATAACTTTGTAGTTGAAGCCTGTGCATAGCATGTTTCAATTTGAATGTTTAGCAAATCAGATTTTATCTTTCAGGAATTTGGATTGGAACTTTTTGAGGAAATGAAGTAATTAGCAGTGGAGCTAGGTCTCGATGCCTGATTCCTCTGCAGCTTTCACACTACTGGCATTGTCGCTCCAATAAACTGATATGACTGAGCATCCAGATGAAATGAGCTCTTACTTCTCCCTGCCAGGTCCATAAAAGTTGCCTTCAAAAAAACATTGAAAATCAGGCTTTACATCTAGTCTGCTATTCCTCAGAGTTGTCATTTATCACTGATTCCTGATTATTTAATTAACTGTAATCTGTCTTATAATCTCTCATTCACCCCTCTAGTCACTGTTCTTATTGATCTTAATATTCATGTAGATAATCCTCTTAATTTGCACACTCTCTATTGATGTACTCTTAGTTCTGAGGAATAGTGCCCTCTGGTGATATTGTCCTCCACTCAGTCAGATAGTCCTCCCTCAGTAATATCTTAGTTCTGCCCATGATCCATACTTATAACCTACTTAGCTTCAATTTGAAGCATCCATTTGTCCAATGACCATTTTATAGCTCACTCTTATAGGACTCTGGTGACCACAATGATTTTAGGCTACAGGGTTTTAGAGTCCCAATATTGTATCATCTTTTTACTCACTCCTTACAACTTTATCCAGAGTAATCACTCTGACCAATAAGCATAATCACTCCCTTGTATACCCACTTAGTATTCTACCCTGGATTTATTGCAGTGGCTTGAATAAAATCAGCTCTCTACTATCTTTAGGCCTATACTTTTTCAAGAAGGTATGATTGGAGAAAGACAGATATCCATGCTGACAGATTCAATTTTAGATTTACAATAACCTGACCTCAAATAAAACCTTAGCACTGCCTAACAAGCATAGCTATACTTTATTTCCTTAGTAGTTTATTCTCCACTGGTTGGGTTTTTGTTTACACCCTTTCTTCATTTCTCAAAAACCCAGCAATTCCTTTTCCATCCGTGTCCTGCATGGTTTTCCTTCACTGTAATTTGGGTTCGAATCTAGAAACAGTCACAATGTGTTCCTACAAGCTTCAAGCTTTATTGAATGCAAGTCCTACATTCATTCCATCATCTCTCCTTTCACTCTCTGTGCTTATGCATGCTTCACTTTGAGGCAGACATTCTCTCCCACCTCTCCCCATTCTCTGCACTAGATCCTTTGACAACTCAAAGACATTGTTCAAGAATTCTACCTTCTCTGCTGTATATCAGTATTGTTCTCCTTAACTAATACATTACTCCCATCAGAGTAAAAATGTATTATTAGTATTTTCATGTCTTAATTGTTGACTTTTATTCATGTCCCTCTTCAGCTACTGACCCATTTTGTACCCCTACAAATCACAAAGTGCCCCTAAAGGTTCTTTTTCATTGATCATTGCGCATTTTTCTATAAGCTTAATGCTTATCAGTGTCACCTCCATTCTTTGGTTAAATTTTGCTCCTTTTAATTCCAGAAACAAAGTATACATTTAAAAATTAAAATAAGTATCGCTGTCTCATTGTTCTGAGCAGTCAGAATAATCTGATATGGTTAGGTGTTTTCATTGAAGAAAATGTACTGGAAGGAACAATGAGGAAAAATAGAAACACCCGTCCAACGTCTCTCTCCAAGTATCTTTTTTCCCTTTGACCTGAGACACTGCCTTACCTTGACTTTCCTCTCTTCTGGTTATTTTGTCTTTCTCCATCTTCTTTCCATTTGATATCGTCGTCCTTGGAGTACAACGATAACAACAACTCCGACCTTGGACTTCTCCATGTTTTTCTATCTGCCCTCCCTCTTGTGCTAATTCCAGTGAGTCAGCACTTATTGATTTTATATTGACACAAGTCCCTGGGGAGTGGGGTGTTTCAGATGGCCAAGCAATGATGTATAAAATGTTGAAACTCCAACCTCCATCAGAGACACCTGTGAAGATAGGCCTGAGATGTGATTCTTAAAGATTGCAGTTTGCAAACCCTGGAGCAGTTCTCTGCACGTCAGGATCTCCGAGAGTCAGAACTGGTTAGATAGCTACTAACAGTATTGGTGGTTCTGGATTTTTATATCTTTCATTTCTGCTTTTCTCTGAAATTCCAGACTGACAAGTGCAGTTATGTAATCAGCATTCCATTTATTTGAATACTTATAGTCACAACTAATTGGGATTGTTATTTAGTAGAATGCTCAGATTTTCAGATTCCATCTCTTCTTCTACTTTTGCAGTTTGGTATCCCTGTGAGATTTATGTAATAATCTCAGGATTACCAAGGGTTTCTGCTGAAGAGTACCAGGTCTTGCCTGACCTGGCCTGGTTCTCATGAGTGTGCGTCTGGTATGTTAGATCGGAACAGAGGTGGGACGGATCTTGCCTTGATGCAGTGATTTTCTTGTCTTAGAAAGGAATATGTTATCTCTGATATTGTTTGAACAGAACTGACTTGATGTCAGTGAGATTTTTTTAGTATTTTTTGGTTGTTTTTGTTTATAATTGTCTACAAAATATGTACTCTTTATTGGCTGCACTTTCGTAGGCCTAGTGGTGCTGTGGGTTAGGAATGGGCTGATCGATGCCACATCAGCAGTTCAAGTTCATGCTACAGGAGAAGGATGAGAGAGTCTGCTCCATAAAGATTTACAGGATGGGAAACACTAGACAAGGTCTACATGAGTTGCAATTGACTCAATTGAACTGGAGTGGGGTTCTTTGATATTTTTACACCTAGTATTATACCATATCTCTTGTTATCACCAAATGTATGTACTATCTTAAAGGAGTATGTCAAATACTCCCAAACCTATAGTCTATCATCAATGTTTTGTATAGCCCATTTAGGCAGAATGAAAGGAGTATGGGAGCAGGGGGAAGAAGGGGTCAGTGACTCAGAAAATTTTTCTTGGTTTCACTGAAAATAACTTAAAACACTTATCCCCCAAATTTTCAACCTTATTGGCATTTACTATCCAATATTCTTAATATGATTATAATGTCTGTACTCCTGGCGAAGACTCAACTTTTATTGTGAGATTCTCTTGCATCAACTACTTGTCTTCTAATGTACTGTTGGATAAAATACTCATTTTAAAGTCTGGCATAATCTTTGATATTTCTGGTTATAATTAAAAAGCACATCCTTAACTGTGCCCAACAATTCTTTCTCTCAATTTGATCTTTTGTTTACCAAAGGACTATTTTCAACTTTTTCTCTCTTTTCACATATCTAACAGTTTTAATTCTTTTTTTAATCACTCTCAACTATGACCTGACTTATTTCACTAAAAAATAGAAGTCAGAGTGGATTGAGGTATTTTACATCTCCAAAATTACTAATCTACTTATGTTTGACAATAAATATACATGTTCTATTATACCTCATAAAGCAACATGTTAGCATCCTACATTCATATGTAATACTTCTCCCAAAGTAAATCGTATCCCCTTAAAATATGAATATAGGATTTCATATTTAGAGTAAGTATTTCAATATAGAGTAAGTATTTGAAGCTTATACTTTATGCTAATTCTTGCCTTGACCTCTGCTTTGGACAATAAAATTATTCTACTTTCAGATGTGCTATAAGTTTTATCAGACAACAACATGATCAAAAAAATCTTACCTAGATATTAATTTCTGATTCATATCATAAAACTTTTTGAAATAATTGTCTATAATTACTAATTCCACTTTTTTTCTCTGTACCCTATGCTTTATAGAACATGGTTTGGATATTTTAGTAGAAGAGAATTAAAAAAGAAAAACACCTCTAAAATGGAAGTGTAAGTATTTGTCTTAGGAAGATGCTGGGATGACCCCATATTCATATTCTTTTAATAGGACATATGGTGCAATTGGAAACCATGCTGTGCTCGTGCCTCAGAAATGCAAACCCAGCTGTGGCAAGTCCTAAGAAATCTTTATCTTCACAGAACACAATAATTTATAATCTCTTATTTGGTAAAATCGCCTGAAATTTCTATATCATCAACAGCAGGCTACACAGATTTTATTTTTTAATTCTCCAGCCCCCCGCCCAACACCACCAAGAGAAATTAACTATGATGTTTTATTAATTTCGTAGTTACAGAAAAACACTCAAGAAAATCAGTAAAGTGGTAGAATTTATTTTATTCTCTTTAAGCAAATTGAGGTGATTTATTCTTCAGTAAAAATTTTAAATATAGAGTTATAATCCCCAAATGTACATATTTGCTTCATTGATATGAACCCCATTTCTTAGAAAAGCAGAACAACAAAGAATGAAGCTTCACCCACCTAGAACCCAGTCTGTCCTATTGATACAGCCCGGTGTTCCTCTCGTGCTTCTCTATGGACCCAGGTACCTTCAAAACCCACTCCCCTTCTGTGTTCACTACCTCAGTATTTGAATTTCCACATTTCTTATAATGGTAAACATCCCATTATCCAACAATATTCCAACAATGAATGAATCCACCTGACTCTAAAGAATGCCAAAATGTAAGGCTACGTGTCAAGTTTGATGAGCCATACTTTTTTGTGATTTATCAGTTATGTAATAATGTTATTTGGCATGATGTAATAATGTAATCGACCACGATTTGCTAGTCTGAGGTGGTCATTTTCACAAAATGCCAATTTCCACATCTCAAAATAAGCTTGGAACCTAACCATACTGATAAGTGAGAAGAGGGGGCACCCGGTCACTTCAGTTGGTGTCCTGCTTTGAACATCGCACCCTGAACTCCAGCATGGATTCAGCTCTCTGGCTCTGCTCCTGTTTGGCTGAGCTCATTATGCCACATTCCTCCAGGGTGCCTTTCAAGGCTTCCTGTGAACTAACCCCCATGGCCTATGAGTAATACAGTTTCAGTGATTCCATGAACTACTCTTGCTTTCCTTCCACTATTTCACCAACAGATCATATAAGAAAATAAGTGATTGAAACACAGCATTTTATTGTTTTTTCTTTAAGAAGATTCTGATCACTGGATTCCTTTGTTAAATCCTATTAATCTGTTTTCTTTTCACCTCCTCTCCTTCTGTATTCCATGGATATAGTGAAACATTTATGCTTATTCCTTGCCCTATCTGGTACAGAAATACTTTATTTGGATGAATGGTACTGTAATTTAATACTCTGTATTAATTAAAAAATATAAGCAATGAGTGCTCTATAAAATTTAACTACCAAAAAAATATCATTCTTCACTTTTGGACAGGCTAAAAATATAGCCGCACAGGTAGAGTGATATTTGAGTGGATATCATCTACATACCTGGATATTGAATCTTATCAGCATATTACATCTAATTTGTCCCAAATTTTAGGTTATTACTAGATTCCATTTACCTTCTCTGCCCCAAAGATGGACTAACTAATCTATACTTTTCTAGAGAACCCAGTAATTACCTTTAAGTGAAAACTCTTGACCACTGGTGTTACCATGGTACTACCTGATGCTCAGATTGGTTCAATTTCCCAAACCATCCAAATTGTCCTGTTTTAAAATGACATCAACAGTAAATAGATTGTATTTCATTTTACATGTGTGTAGCATTAAACCAGGGGGAGAGATAGCAAATCCATCAGCCATACGTATACAAATCCTAACAGAATATCACTGGAGTGAGTGAGTGAGTGTAGTGATTCCCCCAGTTCATTCACTTAAAAGACAAAATGGGTCAATATATATTTGAAGTACAAGGGTTATATATAATATTTTACAATTATGATTTACTATTGCTGCTCTGAATTTTTATGATGTCTAGTTAAAAACACATAAGAAAATAGAGAAGGGGGTTTTATTTTTTATTTTTTAACTGCTTATAAACCTCTTAAAAATGCTAATCTTCCAAAAGAATAAGGATCATTTCATTTAATCTTTCTAAGGATATAATAGCTATATTTCCCAGAGTTTCTGGGAATCATTTTATAGAAGACAATCATGTAAGAAGTTTTCTAATGTATTCAAAATATGACACAGGAAGAAACATAGTCAGATGGACAATTCATGCAAATAAATCACATCATTTCTGGCTAGTAATTAAGTCTGTTTAAAGACTTTTCTCTTTAACTTAATTCATTTTGGAAATAAAAAGAAAAAGTAAACTCATTGATCAAAATGTGCTAATATACAGTTAATTTAAAAGATGAAAAAAAATTGAATCACTATATATCTGCAATTAATTTCTGATGGGGATGGAGCTTTTTCTTCCAGTTTGACAGGAATAGCCAATTACAGTGTTGTACTTCAATGCTGCTACAGTGAAAAATAAAGATGTTGAAATTTATCAAAAGCAGCTCAATTATTTCACAACAAATTTACCTTGGGGGAAAATCTCTCCCATTTAGTAGTATACTGAATTAAATGTATTAAATCTTTTATAATGTATTTGTGAAGGATAAAAAATGATTTCATTTCCAAAAACAAACTTGAGTCTGATGAAGCTATTTTCTTTAGAAAACCCCGAAACCATAACTCAATATGATTTTTAGTTAAGCTCCTGTCAACTTCTCAGTAAAGAATACTTCAAGCCCTGAATGTGATAGAACAGAATTTTAACACATAAAAATATATGACATAGGTGTGTACAGATAGTTTTGTTGGTACAAATGTAAAGCTCTCCACTCAAATAATGGCAATGTATCAATAGCCTAACAAAAGATTTTCTTTTTTTCCCCTTAAAGAGTTTCCAGCTGCTGTCCTGATGAGAAATCTGCTGCCACATGCAATCCAGAGGAGCCCAAAACCTTGGTTTTGCTGAGCTCACTGCTTCAGAGGAGAGGATACAACTAATTCATAAAACTTGGACTCCCGGGCTGATGACACAGATGTCATCATAGTCCAGCTGGCAGGGTCAGTGCTATACATTCAGACACAACCTCCAGACATCTCCAAAAGACCATGACCAATTGGGCTTTTTGGCCAGAGGAAATGTCACAGCATTTCAATGTTATTTTACTTTATTTTAATTTTTCACTTTGGACAATAGTAATTTCTGCAGTACCTTAGAAATATTGATGGAACCATGTGTAAGCAGATGGCTGCTAACTGAATGGTCTATAGTTCAAAACCTACCTGAATCCACAGGAGGAAAGACCTAGTAATATGTTCCCATAGGGTTATAGCCTAGGAAGACCTATGGGAAATTCTATTCTGTTAACAACAAAGTTGTTCTGAGCTGGAATCACTCCACAGAACCACCAAACAACCTGTCACATATTATATTTATCTCAGATTGGAAAGGGAAATGTTAAGAAAGTATCCAATTTGAAGAAGGAGAAAAAGAGAAAAGAGTCTCTTTTAGAGGTCCGTCTATGAATTAGCAGGCTTCTTCTTAACAAGGTTAATGAGTTAGTTAGTTTATTGTGCCACCCTGGCCGATAAACAAATGTGGGGTTAATTGAAGGACAGAAGGATAAATGGCTCAGTGAGCCTCACCTTTTGAGTTATTGGGTCTCTTGCTTTGTGATGGTCACACCAGGGTGCAGCTGCCTTAGCCAGTTCCCTGCTTCAGCTTGATAGGCTGACTTCCTGCAAGACATCCCCAAGGAGAAACCACATTGACCTACCTCGATGGATCCCTGGGTGCTAGAGTACCCGTGTGGAGGTCCCTGCCAGCACCGAGATGTTTACCCGTTCACTGACTTGGCTTTCCTCCTGCAGTCAGCATCATTGCATCTGCTTTGTGAGATGGAGGAGGACTTTGTGGACTGGTGTTGGACCTATGGGTTAATGTTGGGCTTGTGGGCTTGGGAAGAACTGGTTTGGGATGTTTTCTTGATGCACAGTTAACCTTTATATAAAACTCTCTCTTTTACATGAGTTTCTGAGGATTTGCTTCTCTAAAGTACCCAGACTAATACAGTTAATTAAAGAATATTAGCACAAAATCATGGAAACAGTTATTAAACAAAAATACTAATGTATAAAGCTAGTGGTTCTTGTCATATCCTCCATCTAGGTAGCTTCACTCCCGAGGGCAGGGTTTCCATCTCTCCAACCCTTCCTGGAAGATCCCTGAGATTTGTTTCTGACGCCACACCCAAATGGACCATTTGGGCATAATAAAAGGACACAAATCATGTTCCTTTAAATATTTTGGGGGGAGGGAAATGAAAAGGAACTGCAATATGGTGAAATTATGGCTGTAAGATGGATACTGTCAAGTTTTCCAGCAGAAGTCTAATAGCGCTGCCCTTGTTACTCTCAGAGCATCAGCTCATACATTGTTGTGATGGAAAATGCATTCATCTTGCAAGACTCCTGGCTTTTTTTCTCACCAATGGACTTTTCTATTTTCTTAAATTTTCCTCTTAATAACAACCCATGATTGTTATGTGTCATTTGAGAAAATTTATCAAAATTATCACCCCCAGTCAGAACCCCTAAACACACACACACACACACACACACACACACACACACACACACACACGAAGGAAAGGACAGTCACAATAATCTGAGCTTGCCTCTCTCCCTTGAATTTAACTGGTCCAGAAGATCTTACATCCAAGTGTTCAGATTTCACAGTACAACATCCCTAGCCAAGCATCAAGTACTGGTGAGACGAATGCTATTCAAAGCTTCCTGGAAATATTAATTGCCTATAAAAATACGCAGTTCATCTATAGTGTTGAATAAAAGTCTATCTTTTCCTTAATATCATTCAATATCACTAGTCAGTTCTATTGAAAATTTTAGTGTCATTAAAAAGTTAATACAATAGTCAACCCAAAATAATGGTTACTTTAATGCAACTGTGAGCTGATTGATCATTGAAACAAAATATAAGTGGAATACCTTGTAAATGATTCTTAGACTGCATTATGACAAAGTCATTATTGCAGTAATAATAGTGGTCAATATTATTGGAGTCCTTTCTACAGACAAGGCAAAGAACAAAGAGCTTCATACATGTTAATCTGCTTAATCCTCACAATAAACAGTGAAGAATATAATATTTACATTTACATTTTTGTAGCTGATAAAAGTAAGAACATAGAAATGAAATACCCATTCCTCAACCAAAAGCCAAGTGGCAGAGATATTATGCACACCAGGTGGCCTGCTTTAAGAGAATACATTGCCAGAAAAACTAGTACCTCTCTTTATGGAGAGTTAGTCCTATGCAGAGTGATGAAGAGCTGAAGTTCAGCTTGTATTATTAGTATAATGAATTTCAAAATAATCACATTTTTATGTGCATACAATGTATTCTTTTTCTAGGAGAGTTAACATGAGCAAGAAGATCATTTAAAATTGAAAAGCTGCCACTACTGGCACTAAGTGTATTGCCATTTGTTAGATAACCTTCTTATCAGTAGCAAAATAGTAGGGCACACAAATAGAGCATAAAGAAAATAAGAACATGAGCAAAGAAAGATAAAGAAGTTTGCACAGAGCACGTTTTATATAAGTGGATGGCTGTCAGGTAAAAATCAATTTCCTGTGGACAGGACCAAAAAGAAAATAAACACGTTTAAATGATGGGAGAGTCCATAATTTACATGTAGATTCTTCTGTTGAGTGGTAGTGAGTATTGAATCTGTTCCAGGCATGGCAGTAATAAATGTTCAACTACACTTCAGGAAGAACAAGAGAGGAAGCTAGCGTAGGAAGAACAGAAGGCTGATAGATGCTGAATATTTTCCACTTCTATAGAGCAAAGGAGGCCGAGACTGCATACAACTGCAGTTATGTGTCACTTATGTCCATAATACATTCTGCAAAAAGAGGACCTGATGTGATTTGTGTGTTTCAGGCACCCCACAACACATTTGGGTTCAGCCTTTTCTTCAGTGGTTTTGAACAAACCCTATGTCTTAGCAGCAGTCCCCAATAGGCTGGGATTAATTCACAGTGTAGCCGAAGTCTCAGCACGTCCTCCCTGTGCTTCCTATTTCAACACCTTATCCTTTTCTACTCTTTCCTGGGTCTCTGAGCTTTATCTTTGGGCAAATACAACCTTCTGTCTCTGCATGGTTGGTCACTGTAGGGCCTGCATATCTCCCTTGTATTAGGGCTCTCTTTATCGGCCTATTTTGGCACCCAAGTAGTAGGGTGGATCACACATTGCACTGCTAACCACAAGACAAACAGTTGGAAACCATCAGCCCCTCCACAGGAGAAAACAGGTTTATGAAAGTTAATATTTCATAAACCCACAGGGGCATTTCTTATTCCACCTTAAAGGATCACTTTTAGTCAGGATCCACTAAATGGTGATGAACTTGGAGTTCGGTAGTGTTTGACTGAATGTGGAGCCATGACGGTGGCTCAAAGTGTTAAAGGATGACAAATGGACCATATTCGTATGGGTTCCACCAAACTCTATCAGAAAAGTATATTGTATTTTCTTTATTGTTTATATGCTGGATCTCCAATTGTGATCAATTTCAGAGGAATTGGCAAAGGCCATGGGACACCATCTAGCTCTCTGATCTCAAGGTCGTGAAGGATGAGGATGGTGTGGTCCATTAAGTTTTTGGACTAATTGTTTACACATGTCTTCCATTTTCTATACTCTTTTTTGCTCTGAAGAGAGAGATACAAAGAGTTTTAATTATATTCCTGCTCTGAAACTCCTAAGGCCCTAGTTATTACTCACCAAAGTAGAATTTAGAAGTTTCTTTCTGTTCAATGCTAAGAAAATTGATCTGGATATCCTTCAAGACTGTGGTCCTGAGGCTGTCAACACAGTAATGCATTCCATTAGGTTACTTGGTTATGGCTACAAAGTTTCTACAACTTTGGATTCAGATGATCTATCAAGAAGAAACTTCAAAAAGTTTGTGAAAAATTGAAATTAAAAGATATGGAATTTTCCATGAATTATTTGAAGCTCCCTTGTGTATGCATGGATGCATAGAACATATAAATACATGTATAGAAATATTCTCTTTCAAATTCTTGGAGGAAAACTTCCCCAGATTAATGAATGAAAACCAGGAAGCCATTCAGGAGGCTGAAAGAACATCAGCTAGACTGAAAGCCAAGAAGAAGTCACCAAGGTACATAAGAGTTCCTCCTTTGAGGAAAAGGAGAAAAGCATGAGAGCAGCTGGGAAAAACAAGCAGTCACATATCAAGATTCCCAAATAAGAATATGCTCAGATCTACCAGCAGAAATTATAAAGAAGAGTAGAGAGTAGAGTAACATATTCCAAAAATTTAAGGAAAATAACACAGACCCAAGAATACTCTAGCCAGCCAAATTATCGAGCAAGATAGACGGAGAAGTAAGAGTCTTTCTAGACAAGGCAAAACTCAAAGAAAGAGTTAGAAGAAACTCAGCCCTACAAAAGATCCCAGAAGACCCATTATGGGCAGAAGAGCAATACCCACCAAGCTTAAGTAAGAGACCACCACATAGAGCAATCTCACCCAGAGTGCAACTAAGAGTAAACAGTTCCCAAGATAATATTGGCTTAAGGGTGGAAAGAAGTCAAGAACGATCCACACACACAAATGCACAACACACTAATAAGAAAGGAAGTTAGGAAAACACACAACACAAAAGGTATAAGATGATATCACAGAGTCCACAGATGGAGGTAATAACCCTGAATCTCAATGGCCTGACCTCAGGCATTAAAAAACCGAGGCTAGCAGACTGGATTAGAACACTGCCCATCAATCTGCTGCCTACAGGAGACAAGGCTACAGACAATAATGGGCTGAGAATCAAAGGCTGGAGAAAGGTATACCAAGCAAACGGCAATTCGAAAAAAGCAGGGATTGCAATCCTAATCTCACGTAAAATTGACCTCAAAGTGCAAACCACAATAAGAGATAAGGAGGGACCCTATACAATGCTCAAGAGAATGGTAGACAAAGAACCATTAAGCATTGTATACATATAAACAATATATTTCCTGAATGAGAGACCCGCTGAATACATCAAGCAAACACTCCAAAAGATGAAAAAAGAAATCACAGCCTCAACAACTATAGTGAGTGACTTCAATACATCACTCTCTGAGAAAGATAGATCACAGGGAAAGAAACTCAACAAGGAGGCTAGAGATCTAAACACTACAATTAGGCAATTTGACCTAATAGATATTTACAGAGTTTTTCATCCAAGTATAAAAAATTCACATTCTTTTCAAGCCCACAGGGCACATATTCACAGATAGACCACATGCTGGGGCAAAAAGTTATTCTACATACATTTAAGCACATTGATATCATACAGACCTCTCTCTCTGACTGCTATACCATAAGGCTCGAAATCAAAAGGAAGATGAAGAAAACAAGAGCAAACATTTGAAGGATGAATAACTCTCTATTGCAAAAGGAGTGGCTCCTGGCACAGATCAGAGATGAAATTAGGAAATTTCTAGAAACCAATGAGAATGAGAACACTATGTACCAAAACTTATGGGACACAGCAAAGGCAGTTATTAGAGGAAGTTTCATATCAATACATGCACACCTGAAAACAGAAGAGTGACGCATGATTGATGTGCTGCCACAAAATTTACAATAACCAGAGCAGAGTCAGTAGGACAATCCTACTAAGAGCAAAAGAAAATAAATAATAAAAATGAGGGCTGAGATTCAGGAGAGGGAAAATAAGATATCATGGTAAAAATCAATGCTACTAAAAGTTAATTCTTAGAAAAGATAAACAGAATCGACAGACCACTGGCAAACCTAACCAAAGAAAGCAGTGAACAAATTTCAATAGCAAGAATAAGGGACGAAAGAGGGGACATTGCAACAGATCCTAATGAAATCAAAAGAATAATTACACAGTACTACATAGGTTTGTACTGAAATGAATTTAACAACTTGGGAGATATGGACAAATTCTTGGAAAAGCAATTGCTAGACTATCACCAATGGATGTCTAGAATCTCAACAGACCCATATCAATAGAAAAAATAGACAAGTTTATCAAGGGATTACCAACAAAAAAATCCCCTGGACCAGATGGCTTCACAGAAGAATTCTACCAAGCATTCAGGGAAGAACTGACATCAATCCTACATAAACTCTTCCAGAACATAGAGAAAGACGGTAAACTCCCAAACTCCTTGTATGAAGCTAGTATAACTCTGATATCAAAACCGGGCAAGAATTACACAAAAATCAAGAATTGCAGACCAATATCCCTAATAAACATCGATGCAAAAGTCCTTAACAAAATACTGGTCATTAGAATACAAAAGGATATAAAACAAATAATTCACCATGACCAAGTAGGATTCATACCAGGGATGCAGGAATAGTTCAACATATGAAGACCATTATTATCATTCGCCACATTGCATGAAAAACTATAAGAACCACATGATAATATTGATAGATGTGGTAAAAGCATTTAACAACATCCAACACCAGTTCCTGTTTAAGACACTCGAGAAAATAGGAATAGAAAGAAAATTTCTCAAGACAATACAAGCTATATATGAAAAACCAACAGCCAACATAGTAGTCAATGGAGAAAAGATAAACACAATCCCACTGAATAAGGGGACCAGATGTCCTCACTCTAATTTAACATCGTACTGGAGGTTTTAAGTAACAGCATAGGGCAAAGAAAATATCAAAGGTATTCGCCTGGGGAAAGAAAAAGTGAAACTATCGTTATTTGCAGTTGATATGATTTCATATATGGAAAATCCAAAAGCTCACAGGGGGAGTATTGGAAGCAATTGAGTAGTTTGGCAGAGTGGTAGGAAACAAGATCAACAAACAGAAGTCCATCGGACTGCTATACATATCGGATAAGACCACAGAAGAGGTGATCAAAAAGGTGGTACCCTTCACATTAGCCAAGCACAAATTGAAATACCTGACTAAAAAGACAAATGATCTATATGAAGAAAATTACAGAACACTATTACAAGGAAACCAAGCGTGACCGCAACAAATTGAAGAATATCCCAATGGAAGACTCAATATAGTATAGATATATCAGTTCTGCTCAAGACACTACATAAATTTAATGCAATTCTGATGCAATTACCCTCATCTTTCTTCAAAGAAATGGAAAAAATGATTACCAACTTAATATGGAGAGGGAAGAAGCCCATAATTAGCAGAGAGCTCCTCAAGAAGAAGGACACCATGGAAGGGCTTGCTTTACCTGACTTTAGCACTTGACTTTACAGTCACGGTTGTCAAACCCACATGGTATTGGTACAATGACAGATACTCCGACCAATGGAAAAGACAGGAAAACCCCCAAATAAAATCATCAGTATACAGACAACTGATCTTTGATAAGGGCCCAAAAATATCCAAAGGGAAGCAGATGCCCTCTTCAATATGTGGTGCTGGAAAAAAATGGATATCTAGCTGCAGAAAAATGAAACAAGACCCTTATCTCACTCCACACACAAGAATAAACTCAAGGTGGATCACAGACCTCAAGGTAAAACAACAAACTTGTAGGGCCATCATTGAGGGAACTGGGACCAACCTGAGAACTTTGGCACAGGGAATACATAGGCTATCAGAAATAGGGAAGGGCACAAACACAGAGGAGACACAAATTGACAAGTAGGTTATACTGAAGATAAAATACCTGTACATCGAAAGAATTCACCAAGAGAGTAAAAAGAGAGCCCATGGACTGGGAAAACATCTTTAGCAATGACATATCAGACAAAGGCTTTAATAGTAAATTCTACAATACTCAAAAAGAAAAAATGAAGTGCCCACTTAGGAGGTGGGCAAAGGATCTGAAAAGAAGTTTCACAGGGGCAGAAATCCAAATGGCCTATAAACATATAAGAAAATGTTGCTGATTCTTAACACCCTTAAAGATAGCCCAATTCAAAAAATCAGAAAGCAACAAATGTTGGAGGGGTTGTGGGGAGACAGGAACTCTCATCCACTACTGGTGGGCCTGTAGGTATGTACAGCCACTATGGAAATCCATGTGGCAGTATCTAAAACAGATGGAAATCAAGCGACCATATGATCCAGCAATCCCCCTACTGGGAATATACCCAGAAGAGGCAAGAAACAAACCATGACAGACATCTGTGCTCCAATGTTCATCGTGGCACAGTTCACAATTGCAAGGAGTTGGAAACAATACAAATTTCCATCAACAGACGAATGGATTGAAAAACAGTGGTACATACATACAATGGAGTACTAAGCATCACTATAAAGCAGTAATGAATGCATGAAGCACATCACCGCATGGGAAGAACTGGAGCAAATTATGCAAAGCGAAGTAAGCCAAGCACAAAAGGACAAGCGCAACATGAGTGCACTGAGGTAAGCTTAAAAAATGCAAATTGGACATAGGGAAAAAGTTACTGTATACAAACATGCCTAGGGTGAGGACCAGGTAGTATGGCAGGTGGGCAAGACCAAATCCAGGGATACATATTGTAACCAACTAAAAATGAGATAGAAAAAGAGAAAGAAAAAAATGGGTAGCAAGGGAACAGAGCACTAACCCACCCAAGGGGAGTGTATTGTTTATATCTCCACAGACTTCAACCTGATGTTCCAAGATGTGAATGCAACATACTGGCATGAAGTAGGGAACCAGTGGAGAGGGCTGAGGGGTCGGCCCCAATCCCAACTACGTGGAAACCTACCCCTCCCCCCATAAGAATTTATTTCAAGGGACAGCACTGAAGCTGTAGCCCAGGGAGAGAAACATGGATGATCAGAGTAAACGTGAACAAATGAAGGGGGAGGAAGAGAGAGTGGAGCACAACCTGGCCCACCAAGCCTTGAAGATGATATTTCCGCTCAGAAATGCCAATGCACAGAGAAGACCACAGGGCTGGCCCCACCATGAGACATGACAGCCCTGACTGACCCATAACCCTACAGGGGATAACACTCGAGACACAGTGTGGGAATCGTGCCCCATCTGATCCCACCACACCGAGTGAAAACACTAAGGGCATGCAACAGAACAGCAAGGGGAACAGAGCAACAAAGCCCCCTGGGAATAAAAAATATTGACTTTGGGGCCAGGGCTTGTCATTCCATCACACTCAACTAGAAAACACTCCTAAAGGCCAACAAAAAGTCCTTGAACAAACTACAGGCTTTTCTTTGTTGTTGTTGTTTTTGTCATTGACTTTCTGTTGTTGTTTATTTGCTTTTGTTGTTTTGTTCTGCTCTTTCTTGTTTTTGTGCATGTTATTATCTCCACAGGTCTGTTTAAATAAGATAGGCTGGATGAACAATCTGGAGGAGAAAACAACAGGACCTACAGTTCCTGGGGGAGATGGGAAAAGGGGAGCTGGGGAGAAAGGAAGTGGTGTTAACAAACCCAGGGACAAAAGAACAAGTGATCCAAATTGGTGGTGAGGAGGGTGGAGGAGGCCTTGTGGGGCGTGATCAAAGGTAATGTAACCAAGAGGAATTACTGAAGCCCAAATGAAGGCTGAGCATGATAGTGGGACAAGAGGAAAGTCAAGAGAAATAGAGGAAAGAATTAGGAGACAAGGGCATTTATAGAGGTCTAAATAAGGGCTGTACATATGTTAATATATTTATATACGAGGATGGGGAAATAGATCTATGTGCAAATATTTATAGGATTAGCATTAAGGTAGCAGATGGACATTGGGCCTCCACTCAAGTACTCCCTCAATGCAAGAATACTTTGTTCTATCAAACATGCATTTCCATGATGCTCACATTCCTGACATAATCGCTGAAGACAAAGTGGGTGCATAAGCAAATGCGGTGAAGAAAGTTGATGGTGCCCGGCTATCAAAAGATATAGTATCTGGGGTCTTAAAGGCTTGATGATAAACAAGTGACCATCTAGCTGAGAAGCAACAAAGCCCACATAAAAGAACATATCAGCCTGTGTGATCACGAGGTGCCGAAGGGATCAGGTATCAGGCATCAAAGAACAAAAAAACCATATCATTGTGAATGAGGGAGAGTGCAGATCGGAGACTCAAGACCCATCTGTATGCAACTGGACATCCCCTTATAGAAGGGTTGTAGGGAGGAGATGAGCCAGTTAGGGTGCAGTATAGCAAAGATGAAACATACAACTTTCCTCTAGTTCCTAAATGCTTCCTCCCCTCACCCCCCACTATCATGATTCCAATTCTACCTTACAGATCCGGCTGAAGAAGAGGATGTACACTGTGTAGTACAGATAGGAACTGGAAACACGGGGAATTCATGGCAGATGATCCCTGAATGGTGATACCCAGAGTGGTGATACTGGGAGGGTGGAGGGAGGGTGGGGTAGAAAGGAGGAACTAATTACAAGGATCTACATAAAGCCTCCTCCCTGGGGGATGGATAGCAGAAAAGTGGGTGAAGGGAGACACAGACAGTGTAAGATATGACAAAATAATAATAATTTCTAAGTTATCAAGGGTGCAAGAGTGAGGAAGGAGCGGGGAGGGAGGGGAATAAGTGAGGAGCTAATACCAAGGGCTCAAACAGAAAGCAAATGTTTTGAGAACGATGATGGCAACAAATATAAAAATGTGCTTGACACAATGGATGAATGTATAGGTTGTTATAAGAGTTGTATGAGCCCCCAATATAATGATTAAAATAAAAAAAGAAATATTCTCTTTCAATATATATTCAGTGGTTCTCAACCTTCCTGATGCCGTGACCCTTAATACAATTCCTCATGTTGTGACCCCCAATCATAAATTTTTTTCATTGTTACTTTATAACTGTGATACAGCTATGGTTATGAATTGTGTGCCCCCTGTGAAAGGGTCATTTGACCATCAGTGGGGTCGCAACCCCCAAAGAGTCACTGCTACATGTGCATACAGACCTGTTTACCTTGCCATTCCTGTTCACCTTGCCTATCTATGTATTCAGTCTTAGATTATTGTTAGTATTCTCTTAGCAGAATTGTGCTGATAGTATTTATCTATAATGCCTTTAATGTCTGTACTCCTTCCAGTACTTCTTATGCCTAGATTCCTTGTACTGACCTCATCCTGTTCCATATTACCTTCCTTCCCATTCAAGTTAATATTTATCTACCATCTAGTTAGTGATTTAGTGTCCCGTTCTGTCCTACTCCTGGCAAACTTCAAAGATTTCTTTCTGTGAATAAACTTTTGAAAACCTTTTTTAGTAGCTGTCATTATTTATCCCTTTGTTGTTGACTAATTTAACTTACAATAATGCCCTCCAGATTCATCCTCATTAAGAAATGTTTTGTAGATTCATCATTACTCTATTTTTTTAACTTTTTATTGTTAATTGGGTGAAGGTCTGCAGAGAAGATCGGAGTTTTACATTTTAGCCTCCTCAATGGTCCTCCTTCTCCCTGTGTGTCCTGCTTCTGATTCACTTCCGCTTCTCCTTGTTTCCTGATCCTCTGAACTTTGTCTTTGGGTAAATGCTTCCATTTTGAACTTAAATATTCTCACAAGGCTGAGTTAATGCCATACCTGAAGAGGAACTAACGACCATCATCTTGGGAGTTGTGCCAGCCTCTCTTTTCTCCATTTAATGGGATTAGGCCTTTCTCAAAGACGAGCTGTGCATGAAAGGACAGACTTAGTTCTCTGTTATCAGTTCAGTAACATGGATCTATGTATTTGTCATTGTACCAATACCAGAATGTTTTGATTACTGTGGCTGAATAGTAGGCTTTGAGATCAGAAAGCGTGAGGCTGCGTTCTTTGCTCTCCTTTACTAGTGCTATACTTACCCAGTTTTTTTCGCTTTCCATATAAAGTTGATAATTAGCCTTTTAATCTCTTGAAAGAATTATGTTGGAATATAGATCAGGATTGCATTATATCTCTAGTTTTAAAAAATATATTTACATATTCATAATATTAAGCCTTCTTTCCATGAGCATTGTGAGTGCATTAGAGAAACAAATCCACTGATACTCACATGTATAAGAGAGAGTTTTATGTAAAGGGTAAGTGTACATTAAGAAAGCATCCCAACCCACTGGTACCCAAGCTCATAAGTCCAATATAGCCCATATGTCAGATACCAATCTACAAAGTCCTCTTCAATCTCACAAAACACACACTGTACAATGATGCCAACTGTAGGAGGAAAGCTGAATCAGTGAACGTGTAAGCATCTCAGCGCTGGCAGGGGTCTCCACAAGGCTGCTTCAGCACCCAGGGCTGCATCGGGGTAGGTCCATGTGGCTTCTCCTCAGGGATGTCTCCCAGGAAGTGAGCCTTGCAAGCTGAAGCAGGGAACTGGCTAAGGCAGCTGCATCCTGGACCAACCATCACAAAGCAAGAGACCCGAGAATAGGAAAGGCGAGGTTCACCGAGCCCTTTATCTCTCTGCCCTTCAATTAACCCACATGTGTTTATCGGCCAGTTTGGCACAATAAATGTAACTATCTGAAGCATGGTATGTTCTTCCATTTACACATGTCTCTTTGTGTAGTAATGTTATGTAGTTTTCTTTGTGCCATTTTTTGGTTAGATTATTCCTAATTATTTAATATGTGGATCGTCATTGTAAACTTTAGTTATGCGACTGTGATTTCATTTCCAGAGTTCTCTTTGATAGTGTAGAGAGTGTTACTCATTTTGTTTGTTGACCTTGTATCTTACTACTTCACAGAATCTTTCTATTAATTCCAGTAGTTTCCTTTTTGAGTCTGGGATATAAAATGGGCAGGATTATAATGAAAATAAAGAAAATTCTATTTTTCTTTACCTATTTGGGCACCTTTAATGTCTCGATTGTCTAATTGCTCAAAGGCATTCAATACAGTATTGAGCAGGCGTGGTGACAAGGGACATTTTGGTCTTTTTTCTGTTCGACAGGGTAAATCTTTTCAGTCTTTCTATTGAGAATAATGCTGCCTGTCAGGTTTGTGTATTTCCTTTTAATTTTGGAAACTTTCCTTCTGTGCAAATATGTTCAGTGTTTTTATCAACTATAGATGCTGTATTTTGTCAAGTACCTTTTTAGCACCAATTGATATCATCCTGGGGCTCTTTTCCTTTGTTTTATTCATGTTATTTAGTATGCTGCTTGCTTTCTAATGTTGAATCACCCTTGCATACCTGATATAAAATTTACTTGGTCTTGATGTATTATTTTTATGCTGTTGAATTCTAATTGATAGCATCTCACTATATATGCACACCTATATCTATATATAGATATAGCTATAATATTTGTGGTTAAGTTCATGAACAATTCAGAATCACTGCCAAAAGTATAAACCTTTATGAAAACAAACAATTCCCTTCTTCTCTCCTGTACCACTGGAGGGTTTGTAAAGCAAAGCTTAGACCAGAGCAAAAACAGGGCTTCTTACATGAAGGATGTTAGTCTAAATTTCTTTTGCAGTGATGTCTTGCCTGATTTTTGTATGCTTGATTCATAGAACGAATTTGGGAATGTTCTATCCTTTTTTATCATTTGAAACAGTTTAAGTAGAATTTGTTTCAGCTTTTCTCTGAATGTTTGATAGCGTATACCACTTCAGTCCTCTAGGTGAAGACATTTTTCAGTTGTAAAGGCTTTTATTATATATTTGGTTTGTTTGCTTCAATGACCAGTTTTGCTTATTTATTTTAATGACCTGGTTATCATTTAAGCTGGTGGTAGATTTGTTCAAACATGCTACCTCTGTTGTTGTTCTGAGGTGTTGTTGAGTAAGTTCCAACTCATAGCAACTGTACCTATGGACAACAGTATGAAACACCACCTGGTCCTCCACCATCCACACAATGGTTGCTATACCCATAGTTGCAGGCACTGTGTCAATGCATCTGCTGGAGAGTGTTCCTGATTTTTGCTGCTCCTATACTTAACCAAGCATGTTGTCCTTCTCGAAGGACTGATGTCTTTTGATAAGATGTGCAAAGTACGTGAGATGAAGTCTCGCCATCTTTGCCTGTAAGGACCATTCTACCTGCACACAGTGTTAACTTGGATAGGTAGCGTGTTTCTTAAAATGTATCCACTTCTTTTAGGTTTTCAAATTTGTTGGATATGACTCTTCACAATATACTGTTACTATCCTTTTATTTCAGTTGGTTCTGTTACAGCATCAACATGCTATTCATATGTATGTAACGTTCATGTCATTTTCATATGTTAAATTAGCCAGTGGCTTTTCCAAATTTAATTAATCTTTTCAATGAGTCAATTTCTAGTCTTGTTGACTTTCTTTACTGTCTTTCTCAGATATGTGAATGGAACAAGTGAATATGGGTCCTCTCCTTATCTTGCCTACATACATTTTTCCAAGAAATCTCAGCTTAATTTTATTGGTTATTTTTTGTAGGCCACAGTCCGTGTGTCTGAGCTGTTTTCATGGCTCCCTTTGTCTGCGGTCAGTTTATTTTAATATTTCTTGGAATTTGCTTATGGAGGTTTATCCTATTTGGAGTCTTTGAATTTCTTGAAATTATCCTTTCATCTCTCACAAAATTAGATGACTTTCCTTCAACAAATCTTTCACAAATTTTCAGTGCCTTTTAAGCTCTCATACAGTTTTAGAAGTCTAATTATTTGAATACTATTCTTCATGATAGTTTCCCACATAATTCTTAGACTTCTATCTTCTTTTTTCCTGATTATTCCTCTAACACAGTGGTTCTCAACCTTCCTCATGCTGTGACACTTTAATACACTCCCTCATGTTGTAATGACCCCCAAACCATAAAATTATTGTTGTTGCTACTTCATAACTTCAATTTTGCTAGTTATGAATGAGGCAACCACTGTGAAAGAGTCGTTCGACCCCCAAAGGGGTTGTGACCCACTGGTTGAAAATTGCTGTTGTAGATTATCTCAGAGACACGGTGGTGTTATTATGTTAATTTTTTGTTGTATGTTGATTTATTTCACACTGATTTTTTGTTTTATTTTAATATATTCAGGCAACAGAGTAGGCATGCTCTTCTGGTATTTAATCTTTAGATATATTTGGTAGTGGCTTGGTGTGTAGGCATAGGTCTCAGACCACTGGTCATGTAGAAAAGCTGAGGGCGGGTTGGGCAGGTATTGGCTTTCATGCCTTAGTGACATAGTCATGGTGGCACTTGCACTGACTGAGGTGACAGATGTGAGGGTCACTGGCTCCTCACTGATGAGGGTGATACAAAGAGAGATCATCTCAAGAAAAAAAGAAAGAGAAGAAAAATAACAGGTGGGTTGGAAAGAACAACAACAAAAATTGTATAGAAGAACAAAAAACAAAATCACCAGAGTGCTGGTTCAATTGGTAGCTGCCAAACACATTGGTAGAAGGAGTGAGGCCTGCAGGACCTACAGGAAGAAGCTGGAGAGCGTGTTGCTCACCTCAAAGATGATGGAGGCATGCATCCGCTCCCTGGGCTCTTGCATCACCTACAGGGGAAGGTACTGCTGACCCTGCAGGTACTAGGCATCTCCTCTTCAGGATTAAAAAGAACCATGGTTGTGGAAAAGTTAAAGGATAAAAATTCAGACAGGTAAAGAGGGAAGGGCAAACATTATGATGAAAAAAGCAGATGACAAAGGACAAAAGATAGAGAGAGAGATGAAAGCATTCAGACCTGGTGGAAACAGTAAAGCATGCTAGAGTGGATTGTAGCATTCCTGCCATGGGAGCAGGAGCTGCTGCTGTAGAGTGAAGCACTAGCTACGGCTCTCCTAGCTGGAGTCTTTGAAATTTCCTTCAAGCAACTTTTTCCTCAAGCGTCTGGGTAGGAGAAGTGAGGAGAAGACACTGATACAATTATATGATTGATTCACGTGTGAGTAATTGTTAACAGAGCTAGTTGTGATTATAAAATCTTGAAATGCTAATGGGGTGGGTTGCTCACATCTGCCATCTTGCTGAGTACAAAACGAATCATCTCAGGAGCTGCGGGGGTGGGTGGGGAGGCAGATATTACATTACCTTTAAGACAGAAGAAACAGAAGTGGAGTGTGTCCTTTGGTCCCTGAGATACCTTTGTTCTGAACCTCCCTGATACAGGTGACAGAAAATGGCGACACCAGAGGAGTGGCAAACAAATACCAAAACCAAAGCACAAGTCAGAGTAGTGGGCTTTCCAGCAATGGGGTGAATAAATGCAAGTGCCTTCAAACAGGAAGTTCGCTTGTGTCAGGAGGTGCCTCCCGACATATCACTAGCTGAGTTAGATTTATGAACCTACGGAGCTAAAGCTGAATGCTTTGGGGTTGAAGTTTAGAGTGAATTGAAGATTTCCTTGCCACTTATAATAGCCTTTAAAAATGTTTTATAACATTGCCTGAACAGAGCAGAAGGCAAGAGACCAAGTGGTGAATAGGCCAAAGACCAGGAAGAGAGTCCTGCTTGTCAATGTTCAGGGAAGGGTCTGTCCTGACTGGAGAATGGTATCTTGTGCCTCTCTGACCCTGACTTGTAACCAGTTAAATTCCCCAGTAACACTGACCATACTGAGTACACCCTGAACTCCTGTATGATCATTGCAACCAATTATTGAACCCAGTTGAGAAGGAGAGAGTACGGTGGGAGGGATGGCTGGTGTCAGAACTAATCAGGAAGGTGGGAGAGTGGAAGCATGTTTGACTTCAGCCTCTGCTGGGATTGGCCTTATCCTTATGCTGTCTGTGTTTCTCCTCCTGCCCCACTGTGAAGCCGGAGGACAGATAAACCCCTGTGAAACTTCTTATTACTGCTAAGTGCACAAGGGTGGAAATGTGGACAGCTTATTGTGGAGTTGGCTGAGAGTTGGGCAGGTGGGGCTGTGGGGAGGAAGGTAAATGAGAAAGGGAAAAAGAAAACAGAAGCAAGTACAGTGAGGTGGGAGGAATGACTTAGGAAAAAAAAGAGTAAAGAGAAGCAGGATACTTGTACAAGTGCTAGCCTTCAAGCACAACCATCAAGAGGGCTCTCTTTGCCAGAGTGCAAAGCCAACTGTAGAATGATGCGTCTGCGATTTCAGTGCAGATGGGGCACCTATATAAGCACAGTCAAAAAAATAGAAAATGCAATGAAAAGAAAGGGAAACATAATAGAAACTGGATAAGGCACGGTAAAGAAAAAGTGGACAGAATGAAACACAGAGAAAGAAACAAAAGATCCATGTGCCCCAGCCCAATAGTGGGTAAGCTTTGGGCTGCTGCCAGGGGATCTGGGGTGGGAGTAGGGGATCCCTTGCCTCTGGTCACCGGAAGGTTGTGCATATTAGGGGAGGAGGATATGACACTACTCTGGTCACGAGTCCTTGATGTGGTTGCTGGTGAAATCCTGAGCTAGTGGAATCAATTACTTGGTTCCTGGGATGGCTGAAATACTGTTTTCAGTAATCCTAGATGGCTGTACCATGCTTGGGCTATTGGCAAGTCACGGTTCCATATGTCTCCTTGTTTGCTGTTTTCATTCAGTCTCTGTGTCTAAACAGTATTTGGTCTACTTGCTATTTTTCCTTTGACGCTATGGTTCGAGGATTGTTATCCATGTAGGTTTTGCTGAGTTTCCCAAGTCACTGTTGTAGGGGATCTATAGAGTGTATTTGTCTAGCCTGCCTCTTGATCACACCTATTATGGTAAATTTATTACAGTATATACATAAGCAAGTACCATACGTGTTTATTATAGCTACTAAGGTATATGCCTAATCATACAATCACTTTGTATACAAGAGAAGAAAAATATACGTATTGTATGTACGAAGCTGTTGTGTTCACTATATTCCATTCTGATTCATATTTCTGAACTCTATGATAACCTTTTGGGACCATGAACATTTTTTGTAGTTGGACATTGACCAAATGAACTTTGGACCATGCAAGATTGTAGGTTTTTGAAGATTTAATAGATTTTCCGTTTTCTGTCAGTTGGTTCCTTTGATTTATCAAGAGTTAGCAAGGTTTTTTCACACTAGGTTTTTTAGCAATGGCTTTTAGGTTTAACAAAATCAGGTCAGATTTAAGCTAATTGACAATAAAACTTTCGACTTAGAGGTACTGTTCTTATTTAAGAGCTAGATGAAACTGTATAATGAAATAAATTTATTTTAAACGGGGATATTTTTATAATCGACACAAACTGAATGAAAATGATACAAGTCCTAGAAGGAAAAACATATGAAAGTGTTCCTTTTGTATGAAAATTGAAATTGTGTGAAATAGACAATGGAGAAAAATCAAGACATAGGTTGATAAGTTAAATTGAATGTTACTTATTTATAGTAAAGATTAAATTCTAACAGAATGATGAGGAAAAATCTCACTAATTATTTTCTTTTGTAGGTGGAATGTACAACCACTGTTAAAAATTCATGAATGACACCCAGGGATTGGTGTAAGAGCAAATTCAATAATTTTGAAATGCATACTTCTACAAAGAATGAACTATTATTCTGTCTAGACTTTATGGTATAGTATAATAAATAAAGAATGACAGCATCACTATATTTCATAAATACATTACTGGAATTTATGTTATTTGTATTTATATTTTCCAGGCTACTTTAGGTAAAACAATGTATATAGCTTCCAAAATAAAATTTGTTGATAATTCTGTTTTCTAGCTGAGAAAAAATTTTAATGACATTTCTCTGAATATATTAAGCTTTTTAACTAAACAAAAGCAATCTGAACTTGGATCTATAGATAATTCATTAGCTTCTGCCCATAGGTTTTTTTTTCCCCTCAGAGCCTTCTCATACAGATAATATCCTAGCACATTTTTTTCTAATAGAACTTCAAGAGGATTTCTACCCCTTTAAAGAGTTGATAACATATACATTGAACTATGAGGGGGTGGCTTATAAAGTTATTAATTGAAATTCTGCTAAAATTATTTCCTTATGAAAACATGTATTCCAAAAGTGCACGTATTTTTGTAATAAAACTACTAGCAACGGATGGGAATTAATGATGTCACTATTGAAGTTTTTGTACCAATTGGTCTAATTTCTTTCCAGTCTATTTCATATAACTATGAAAACAGAGAAAGCAACTAAAAATATAATTTTGGAGAACAATTAGTCACTCAGGAAATCTATAAATATTCTTGGAAAATAACATGACATAAACTTTCCACCTCACAGTACAAATGTGCTATATATATATGTATTATTTTAGGTCATGGTTTGAAATGTTATGAGATGTAGGCATGATTCTCTGATTTTTAAAATGTAATATCTAGAAAGAAAATAGTCCTCTTGGCTGCAAAATTTCCAAGGATGTTTTACTACACTCTCTCCCCCCCTCCTGACACAGTACTTCCTCTGTTACTGGTTCTTTCATCACCCTCATTAAATGAATGAAATGTTTTTGCCGGCTTCACACATTAAGAGTTTTATCCACAAGTATACATCTCTTTAAAAACAAGACACAAAGAGATAGAGAAGGTAAACCCATGGAATCAGGGTTCTCATGTCTTTAAAAAAATTTTTCAACATGTCCAGGTTGATTTCTTTTAGATTTTTGGATATTGACTGGTCATGGAGATCCTGCAGGAAGTTAAGTCATGTACACACTGTATGAGTATAGATAGATACAGTCGTGAACTATCTCCCTGGAAGCTGCTGCGGTTCTTGGTTTTTACGTATAGAACCCATAATTTAAAAGTCTTGTTATCATTTGTTGTTGTTAGGTGCCATCCAGTTAGCTTTGACCCATCGCTGCCTCAGGCACAGCAGAACGAAATACTGCCCAGTCCTGTGCCATCATCATCCTGGTTCCCAGGCCCGAGCCTATTGTTGCTGCCACAGTGTCGATCCATCTCCTTGGAAGACTTCCCTTCCTTTCCTGCCTCTCTACTTGATGAAACATGATGTCCTTCTCCAGGGACTGGTTTCTCATGTTATTGCCAAAAATTATCTACAAAGAATTTTTTCTAACTTTATATTTTATAGTAAAATTGCCTTAAAATTTCAATGTTTTCAATATCTTAATACTTATACAACTTACTGAAGGTGCGGTAGGGAAAATAAATTATAGGTTATATATTATTGACTGCATTTTTTAGAGAAGTAAATATGTGTATTGAAGATTATATATGTATATATACCCAGAAGTTTATATCAAATAAATGATTCATCCAGTTGTAAATGGAAACAAGTTCCAATTCCATGAGTGAGATGTCAGACTGGAGGCTTCTTGTGATTCACATAACTGCAAGGTCTGATGATAAACATATCAACAGTTAACCTGGCAGGTTTCTGGCAACAGAGGAAAATGAATCCAAGATTGTCAGGTAAGATGGCAGGATTGGTAGACAATATGGCACACCAGAGGCTCAATTTCAGAAAGTCTGAAATACAGGACAAATACAGGAATCTGGTCCAGCAAAAAGGAAACTATCTGTTTTGGCAATAAGCTATACCCTCAAGGTAACTTCCTTTCAATAGATTGTATCAGGCCTATGATCTGAGAAAGAGTGGTGCATCCCACGCTAAGTAGCAGATCCTATTATGGAAACAGATGTTCAAATTATAGCGTAGTATCACTAATGCCACATGCCAGGGGAATTTTGCTGATGATCATCCAACAGTGGTGGCAGCAGTACATGGAGTTGCCGGAGGGTCAGGCTGGATTCAGAAAAGCATATCGAGCAAAGGGATATCATTGCTGATGTCAGATGGATCCTGCCTGAAAGCCAGGAATACCAAAAGGATGTTAAGTTGTATTCTGTTGATTAGGTTAGGGCAGTGGTCTCAACCTTCCTAATGCTGTGACCCTTTCATACAGTTCCTCATGTTGTGGTGCCCCCCACCCCAACCATAAAATTATTTTTGTCGCTACTTCATAACTGGAATTTTGCTACTGTTATGAATCAGGCGACCCCTGTAAAAGGGTCATTCGACCCCCCAAGGGGGTCATGACCTAAAGTTTGAGAACCACTGAGTTAAGGCATTAGGCTGTGTGGATCATAAAAAAAACAAAACAAAACAAAAAAACTATGGATATCCATGAGAAGAATGGAATTCCCGGAACACAAGTTTCCTATTTTAAACTGTGCAAAATTTGAACATGGATCAAGATGGAATTGTGAAAACCGAACAAAGGACTACTAAAGGACTTAAAAATCAGGAAATGTATGTGTCAGAGTTGTATATTCTCCCCTTACTTGTTTAATATGTGTACTGAGAAAACCATCAGAGAAGCTGGATTATATGACAAAGAATGTGGCAACAGAATTGGGGGAAGGCTTATTAACAACCTGAAATATACTAAGATCAAAGACTATAGCCTTCAGAATGGATTACAAATCAAGTTAAAAAAACAACCCAAATCCTCCCAATTGGACTAGTAGGTAACATCTTGAAAATCCTTTCAAGAAATCCTTATAATCCTTCAAATATTCTGAAGTTGTCAGCATTTCATTTTGCTCAGATCCATAATCAGTGCTCATAGAAGCACCAATAAAGAGATCAAAAGACATGTTTCATTAAGTAAATCTGCTGCATAGGACTTCATTAGAGGGTTAACTAGCAAGAATATTATTTGAGAACTAAAGTTCACCTGCCCCAAGCCATGTTTTCTTCATGTGAAACTTGGACATTGAAAAAGGAAGACTGGGGTCCAGGTAGTATGGCAGGGGTCAGAACAAATCAAGGGGTACATATGGTAGCCAACTAAAAAGGAAGGGGGCAGGGAAGGGAGGAAAGGGGAAAAAATAGAAATAGATATGTGGCGGGGGCATAGGACACTACCCAGCCGAGGGGAGAGTATTGTTTATGTCTCCAGAGGAAAAGAGGGACCAGACTTAAATCCAGTGTTCCTGGATGCGAATGCAGCGTGCCGGCATGGAGAGGGGAGCCAGTGAAGGGGCCTGAGGGCTCAGCCCCCATACCAGCTACATGGACAACTGCTCCTTCCCCCGGGAGAATTTACTTTAGAGAACTGCACTGAAGCTGCAGCTAGGGCATAGAGAAATGTCTGATCAGAGCACACGGGAGCAAATGAATGGGGAGGAAGAGAGGGTGGAGCACATCCTGGCCCACCAGGCCTGGAGGACCATATCCCCGCTCCGAACAGCCAATGCACAGAGTGGACCAGATGGCTGATCCCACTATGAGACACGCCGTCCCTCGCTGATCTAGGGCCCTATGGGGGACAACACTAGAGACTCAGTGTGGGGACTGGCCCAGGATGACCGCACAACATCGAGGCAAAACACTAAAGGCTTGAGGCAGAGTAATGGGGCAGGGCTGGGGGTGGGGGGGGGAAGCAGAGGAGGGAGCTCCCGAAGGAGTACAAAGGATAGACTCTAGGGCCAGAGTGTGGCACCCCATCCCATCGGACTTGACTGGAGGACATGCCTCGAGTTAAAAAAACAGACCTTGATTTATTTACAGGTTTTTCTTTCTTTTTAAATTTTTTCTTTTTCTTTTCTTCGTTTATTTTAAATTAATTTATTCTTTTATGGGTCATTGGTTTTATTTTTTGTTGTCAGCGTTGTGTTCTCATTCATCACCTTGTGTTGCTGTGCCTTGTTTTTTGGTGCATATTGTTATCTCTACAGATCTATCTAGATAAGATAGACTGGATGAACAGTTTGGAAGAGAAAACACGGGACCGATGGTTTTGGGGGGAGATGGGGAGGTGGGGGTAAGGAGGTGGTGTTGACCAACCCAGGGA
>NW_022111368.1:1696886-1701004 GCF_000313985.2 Echinops telfairi
GTAGAAAGGGGGAACCAATTACAAGGATCTACATATAACCTCCCCACTGGGGGATGGACGACAGCAAAGTGGGTGAAGGGAGATATCGGACAGTGTAAGATATGACAAAATAATAATAATTTATGAATGATGAAGGGTGCATGAGGGAGGGGTAGTGGGGAGCGAGGGGGAAAAATGAGGAGCTGATATTAAGGGCTCAAGTAGAAGGCAACTGTTTTGAGAATGATGATGGCAACAAATATACAAATGTGCTTGGCACAATAGATGTATGTGTGGATTGTGGTAAGAATTGTGCGAGCCCCCAATAAAATGATTTAAGAAGAAAAAGGAAAAGGAACAAAGCAAAGGGAACCCTGAAGAAGATCAATGGGTTAGAATTACAGTGCTGACAAAGAGCATTGAAAGTACCATGATTGCTTAAAAGACAAATAAGTTTGTCTTGGATTAGAAGTTAGGGCATTGCACTCCTCAGAGAGAAGGCTGGCAAGACTGTCTAACATACCTTGAACTTGTCAGGAGAGACCACTTCCTACAGAAGAACATCCTGCTTGGTGAAGTAGGGAGCGTCCAAAAGAAGAAGGCCATAGACAAGATGGATGGACGCAGTGACTCCAGTAAAAGAGCCCTTGTCAGGATGACAGTGCACTTCCCTGTCGTGCTATGGTAGACCTAGGAAGCAGTTCAACACCCGACAGCCACAACTCTATGGAGGTGATGACAATGCGTTAGATATCATCATGAGGGATTACTGGGTGTTCACTGCCAAACAACTGCTCATTCTAATGTAGCCATGTTTACATAGCCATCACGATCACACCATGTCTATATTTTAAAATCATGATTGCTGTTGCTGTGGCTAGATGCCATCTGACTCCTGGTGACCCTATAGACAACACAGACAACACTGGCTGTCTAGCACTGCCCCATCCGCTCTACCTTTCCAGGGATTGAGTCCATTGTTGCAGACACTGTCATTTCTGCTCGGCTAGGGTATTCATTTTTTTCTGCTGACCTTCTACTTAACCTAGAACACTATTCTTCTCCAGGACTGACTTTTCTTAGTAATATGGAAAGCTAGCAGAGAATGCCTCACCTTCCTCACTTTTAAGGAGTCCTTTTTGCTGTGATATTCCAAGGCAGTCCATGACAGTATTCTTCACCACAATTCAAGCACATCAATTCCTCTCAGCTTCCCTTTCAACTTCATGTAACCTGATTGGAAATAACCTGGCCTGGGTCAGGTGCACCTTCATACTCAAAGACGTATCTTTGCTCTTTAATACTTCAAAAATAGCTTGTGCAACATATTTGGCTTCATGATGCTGCTTCCGCGGGCATTGCTTGTTGTGACGAGTATGGAAAATCCTTGACAACTTCAGTCTTTTCACCATTTATCAGGTTGATGTCTAGTAGTCCTCTTGTGAGGATTTTTCCACCCTTTACAATGAGGCATAATCCTTACTGAAAGTTTTAGTTTTTGGTCTTCCACAGTAAGTGGTTCAAGTTCTCTTTGCAAAGAAATTTGTGTCTAACTGCATATCTTTGGCTGTTAAGGAGACTGCCTTTCAACCTGATGCTACATTCTTTTGGATAGGCAAGCTTCTTAGATTATTTGGTTAGCATACAGATTGAATACATATGGAGAAAGGATACAACCCCTGACACACATCTTTGCTGCTTTTAAACCACTTAGTTCATTTTTACACTTTTTGCTATCATCATTTTCAAAACATTTTCTTTCTACTTGAACCCTTAGTATCACCTCCACCTTTTTTCCCCTAACTTCCCCACCCTTGCTCCCTCCTGAGCCCTTGATAAATTATAAATTATTATTTTTCCGTGTCTTACACTGACCAATGTCTCCCTTCACCCACTGTTCTCTTGCCTGTATCAAGGTAGCAGATGGACATTGGGCCTCTACTCAAGTACTCCTTCAACTCAAGAATACTTTGTTCCAAGAATCTGGCATCACATGACCTTCTTGACACCCAATTATCTTAACACATTCAGTTTTAATATCCAAATATCACCAAGATATTCAACTCTAAATATACCAAATTAACCTTCCTTTTAAATAATTTGAATCAAGTATTGGAGAACTTCTAAATACAGTATATTCTGGGACAAAATGTGTCCAAGACATCATATGGTTCCATCCAAGTTAAAATTCTTCTATTTTATCCAAAAAAGAGAACCAAATTTATTTAATGGTCCCTACTCTTTTATAGCAAAAGTCACCTTGTTTCTAGTTTAAATTTGTTCTCCATTTCAGGGATCATCAGACATGTCTTTAACTACCTTTTTTTAGCAACATGTCTTTTAGGATAATATATGTGATCTATAGGATCATGGGCATGTTCACCAGAGCACTCTTCTACTTCCTCAAATTGCTGTCCTTTCATGTCCTGCTGCATCTGAGGAAACAAAAGGAAGTTGCAAAACGTGAGGTCTGGTGAGTAAGATGCTTGGGGACAAGAGAGGCATGCTGGGTTTTGCCCAAACTATCATACTGAGATGACTGCATGAGCAGGTGCATTGTCATGGTGGCAAAACCAGTCCCCCGAGTGACGCAAATCAGGTCTTTTTTGCTGCACACTGTTACACAATCTTTTCAGAACCTCTAAATAGAAAGCTTTCTTAACAGTCTGACCCAGTGAAACATACTCCTAGTGTACTATGAGTCAAAATTTTCGTCCATTTGGAAAGTTTATGGACGTGCAGAATAAGTTTTGTCATCAATAGATATTTCACCTTTTTTGAAATAAGAAAACCACTCATACACTTGAGTTTTTATCCCCCATCGCACACTGTCCTTGAAAGCTATGTTCAAAATCACAAGAGTTTCTGTGGCATATTTCCCATGCAGGCAACACAATTTCACAGCCATATACTGTTCTCTTAAATCGACCAGGAACAAAAAAACGAGGTTAAAGGGAAACTGCTTTTATGAAAAAATTCAATGTGACTAGAGAGACCCTTCTCAGGTGATGCCACTGGGTACACTAATTTGGAGCCATTTGCTTGATGCTCACCTAGCTGGAGCTCTGCCCAGTGGATATTTTTCCCCATTTTTGTGGGCAGTACTCCCTCATATATTACATATACAATAGGATAACACATGTATTGTACATATGTGGTGGTCGTATATAATATATATATATATACATATACCACCATATATAAATGATATCATATTTTATGTATAATATTATACATCGAATTTCAATTTTTAAATCACATTAAATGAATGTATTAGCTCAGAATTATAATTGCTTAAGTTTTAAAATAGCTAGTCTCTGGCATTCATCCATTTTTTTCTTTGTTCCTTTGTTGTTTTTGTGCATTTTTTTGTATTTTCAGGATAGAAGTGTGTATGTATTTTTGTGTTTGAGTGTAGCCCAGCATTTCTTTTACTAAATTTATCCTGAAAAGAGCTATATTCACTTTTGTTTTTCTCCAGAAGTAGATTTACCGCCATGTTACAGGAAATACAAAAGTAAGTAAAACATTATCGCTGCCAAATTATCGAAGCCTTTATTAAACAAAAGTATCAAAGTATGAAGCTCTTTTTTCTTGCTATGTCCTCTATCTAGGTTTATATATTTTTGAAAGCAGGTTTTCTGTCTCCTTACCTTTCCCAGAGGAATTCTGTGCTCAGATTTGCACCGCACCGAAAAGGCAGTCTTGGAATTCTCACAGGACTTACAACCTGTTCCTATCAAATGGTCTTTCTGTTTAGGAGACCAAGTGAAAGTTTGAGGGACCAAGATCAGAGCTGTGGCATGGATGCGGTAGTTTCCCAATGACAGTCCATGACAGAGTTTCCCAAGGAGAGTCCTTGCTATCATTGAAGAGTGAACAGGTGCATTCACATGAGAGGACAGGAAAACCTTCTGCTGTGTAACTTTCCCAGTCATTTTCCCACCCATATATTTTTAAATTTTCTTTAAGCTTCTTAATCAGCCGCCTTTATCACCCTGTGTCCTTTAAGACACATGATTACCCCTTTGGAATCTCAAAAATTTCTCTACCTTGAATTTCACTGACCTAGCAGATCCTCTCAGAAACCACTGTTTAGATTGGAAGGGGTGTGTGTGTGTGTGTGTGTGTGTGTGTGT
>NW_022111368.1:1701962-1703877 GCF_000313985.2 Echinops telfairi
CTTTGTTTATGAGACTACACATTTTTGTGATTGTTCTCTTTGAATATTTATAGTGAAACGAAATCAAACAACCACAGAGTATATAAAGTACAATCCCACTCTCTCAACTCACTCTCAAATCTCTTTTGCTGATATACCTTGGTTATAATTTTTTTGCATAATTTTCTAAACATTTCCTACTATATCAAGTCAAACATTGCCATCCTAATGTTTGATTCAGTTAGGGCTTTACTTTAAAAAAGGTTTTATTTGACACATAAATACTAAATGTGTACACAAGATTACACATTAACACCCAGATTTCCACCTTCTCTTGAAAATGAAACCTTAAATTTTCAAAATGGAACTTTCACTCCTGCTTGCGTTTATCAGCTAGGGTGGGGTGGCTGCACTGTCGGTTTACCACAGCTCACTACTCAGTCCTTCAGCAGCACTGAGGCCAAGTGTTGGCTATGATTATGTTGCACCTAACTTGATGGCACCTGGTTGGGCTCTTAAGAAATTTGACAATGCAAATTATAGATTTTCTCCTTTTAGTCACTTTTTCTTTCTACTTAATGTTATAGAAACTATGCCTTTCCATATTTTCCATTTATTTTTAGTATCTACAAAGGAGTGCAGTGTTTATGTATACCATCGGTTAGTTAACGTTCTTCTCCTGATGAAGACCTGACATGTTTCCAAATATTGCTACTGAATTGTTTTAACGACCTTCCCTGTACATCTGTTATTGTCAGTGTGTTTACATTTCAGTAAGAGAGAGTCCCGGGGAGAAATCATGGGGTCAAAAGGTATGTGAATTTTACACTTTCATAAATTGGCCAAATTGTTATGTAGTATTTGCGCTGAACATATTACATGTAAAGGTGTTTCAGAGCACTCGCAGGACAATGTGCTTCAGGTGGACACATTGCGAATTCACAGGCACTCATATTCTGGAATCATTTGGCAGAGGGAGCATGTGCACCTTGGAACAAGGAACTAAGTAAAATACTTGAAATTCCATGTTTTTACAATTGATTTTAAAACCACATAGGCCCATACTCAGGTTCAATCAAGATGCCACTGTTGAATATACTGCAATTACCATTAATACCAAAGGAAGACAGGAATGAAGAAACCACAGGAAATTGTGTTCCCCTGATTACACTTCACCGAGATCATTTTTGGTAAATACAATAAGAAACTCAAGAAAAGTGAAGCACTGTTGTAGGAAATTGTACGGAGTATAGCATTTTAATTGTTCCTGGATTTTGACCTATTGTTTGAAATATATGTTTTAAAATCCCTTCTGAGAAGGAAATATAATAAATACCATTTAGGAAATACAGAGATATAAATGTAATTATGAGAGGAATGTGTTAGTTCTGCCAAATTACTGGTGGAAGTCTAAAAAGGAAATGCAGGCTTTTAAAAACCTATCATAAATATTCACTTTACAAAGACTAATTCCAGCTTAAACCTAACCTCAGGTGAGATTTGCTGAAGCTGGATTTGATGTTTATCTCTTAAAAGAACAATAATGAAGAAGCTTATGCAGAGATGTTTATGATTGTGCTCTTGGAATATAATATGGTTAACCATTTATGTATTGAATATACACACACATTAGAATTTCAAAAGTTCGTAGAAAATCCCTTATTCATTCAATTTCATTTCTCACAAATTTCTGAGTTGTGTGTGTGTGCACGCCCCCACCCCTGGTGGCATAGTGAGTTATTCCTTAGCCTGTAAACCAAAAGGTCAGAATTTTAAACCACCAGCTGCTCTGTGGGATAAAGGTGAGGCTTTCTACCCCTGTAAAAGGTTCCAGTCTCAGAAACTCACACAGGCAGTGCTACTGTGTCCTATAGGGTTGCTAAGAGTTCATATCATCTACCGAATGGCAGTGACTTTACGTGTGTGTGTGTGTGTG
>NW_022111368.1:1703977-1717198 GCF_000313985.2 Echinops telfairi
GATTTTTATGGGAGCAAACAGCCTCATCTTTCTGCTTTGGAACTATGGGTGAGTTTGAACGATAGACCTTATGGTTTTCAGCCCAGTGCTTAGTCCACTCTACCACCCGGGGTTCTTGCTGTAACGCGGGGCTCTGCGTGTGGATATACAGCACAATTTTAGGTATTTCCATATTTTATCAATCAGATTGTGCATCAATGTGACTAGGCTGATTCTCAGTGGTTGGCAGATGGCATGTAATCATTCTCTACTTTGTGAACCACTAATTAGTTGAAAGGGGAGTTTTTGGAAGTGCGGCTTACATCCAGTACATAAGTACATGTAGTGCTGGGATTCAAATAATTTAAAAAGCAGTTATCTCCCCTAATGACCATTCTAAGTAAAAGAAAGAAAGATATACTGAAAGGTCATTTATTATTTCATAAAGTTAATACTTAAACAAGAATAATGAAAGAGGTAGACAAAACTGGATTATGTTATAGTAGAGTTTTAAAATATTAATACAAATATTAATACCTGACAAAATAATTTAACTGTTTTTTATTTCCAGACTGTTTTTGATTGGCTTCTCATTTAGAGTACTCTGTGCTTTCCTGTGAGCATCATCTGCTGTGTGGTTCATGCTCATCCACGTTCTCATTGTTGGAATAGGATCGCCGTTGCTTTAGCCAATTAGACAATAGTCACTGTGTTCGTTATCATAGCAACAGTTAGGCAACTTCTATTCTCTGAACATATTATGTTCACCTTTGGAAAAACCCTTTCTGCTTTGGCTAAACTTACAGCAATTGTTCTGACAATATGTTTAGCTTATTGAACACGCTCAGGAATTGCGTAATTCACTCACAATATCTCGTGGGAAGTTGGGACTTAACACAGAGGTGAAATGAATGGCAGCATGTCACCGTCTGGTTGTTGGGCATCTTTCCCGTATGCTTTATAAGTTCATTCACCGAAGGAGCAAACCCGAGGGACTGTAAATGTAGCATTCCATCAAAAGTAGAATGAGTTTTCTGCTATGAAAAAAATAAATATTATAAACATATTTCCAGCTAACATTTTATATTTGTAGATGGAGTGAACATTACTACAAGTACTTAGAATACACTATTGTGCAGAAGAATGTTAAAAAAGCATAAGGAATGTAAACCTGTCATTTCCACATTAAAAGGCTGTTCACTCGCCCATCTTAGAGAGAACCCTGATTACAAGGACCATTTTAACAACCGATTCTTGGAGCTCAACAAAAAAAGCAAATGTAATTTCTGCCAAGCTCATACAAACCCATTGAATTCCACCACTGAGTAAGTACATGGGTTTCATAAACAATTCTGCATCATGTTTTCTCAATATTTCTCTCTTACAAGATGAATATCAAAACTTCAACAAATTTCATATCAGCTTAAATTTAAGAAGGCTTTATTCTTTATAATCTGAACACTTATGATTAGCCTTAAATGACCCTACATCAGATTTATCATTATCATACCTTTCGTTCTTAGGAGGTGCACCAGCAATCTTAAACCGGATCTGAAGATCGTAGGATTCCATAACTCTCAACACCCCATTGATCATCATCCTTCTGCATGTTCTGCTGAATTGGGTTTCATCAGATCCCGCAAGTTCATGAGTCAACAGAAGCCTCTAAGCTGTTTCCTGATACATGGAGCTTTATTTTGCCAGCCTCCAAAATTCCCTGGCCTATTGAAATCAGGCTCTCTACCACTCTTTGGCACACATGTGGTAGTGCGCTTGTTGCTGTTATCTTCGTAGGTACATCAGGTTGACTCCAACAGAGAAAGGCACTGGTACAATAGAAGGAAAGCCTGGACAGCCCGATGACATCCGCACAGTTGTTACTATGCTTGAGCCCATTGAGGCAGCTATGTATCCATTCATCTCCTTGAAGGCTTTCCTCTTCTTCCCTGTCCTTCCACCTTAGTAAACATGTTAACCCTCTCCGGGGACTGGTCTCTCCTGACAATAGGAGTGGGTCCAAAGTATGTAAGAGGAAGTCTTGCCAACCTTGTCTCTAGGGAGTGCTCTGGCCTTACTTCTTCCAACACAGATCTGTTTGTGCTTTCAGCAGTCTGTGTTACTTTATATATTCTTCTCCAGCACCACAATTTAAATATATAGACCCTTCTTCGCTTCCTTATTCAATGTCCAACTTTCACTTGTATATGATGCAATGGAAAATACCATGGCTGGGGTCAGGTGTACCTTAGTCCTTAAAGTAACATCCTTGCTCTTCAACACTCTAAAGAGGCCTTGTGCAGTAGATTTACCCAACGCAACATGCCATTTGATCTCTTGACAGCTGCTTCCATGAACATTGTTTGTGGATACAAACAAGACAACTTCAGTTTTTTGTACATTTTTGGTGATGTTAAAATTTGGTCTATTTGGGAATTTCGGTCTTCCTTACACTGAATTGTAATCCATACTGAAATTCACAATCCTTGCTCTTCATCAGAAAGTGCTCCAGGTACTCCTCCCTTTCAGCAAGCCAGTCTCCGGTGTCATCAGGCATGTGTCATCGGCACACTGCAGGTTGTGAATAGGCCTTCCAATTCTGATACCCATTCTTCTTCATAATCTAGCTTCTCTAGTGATTTCTCGGCATACAGATCGAACAACTATGGTGAGATAGTGCAGCCCTGAGGCACCCCTTTCCTGATTTTAAACCATGCAGGATTCCCTTGTTCTAGTCTCCCAACTGCCTCTTGCTACATGTACAAGTTCCTCACAAATAGAATGAAATATTCTGGAATACCCATTCTCCTCAAAGTTATCCACTATTTATTATCATCCACAGAGTAAAATTTCTTTGCTTACTCAAAGGAACACAAGAAAATATCTTTCTGGTAGTCTCTGTTTTGAGCCAAGACCCATCTGACATCAGCAATGATATCCCTTGTTCCAAGTCCTAAGTTGCTGGTAGTTCCTTTTCAATGTATTGGTTTTGAGCAGCATTTTACGTGCATGTGATATCCGTGACGTCCTTCTATAATTGGAGCATATTGTTAGGTCACCTTTCTTTGGAATGGGCACAAATATGGATATTTCCAGTCAATTTTCCAAGTACCTGTCTTCCACATTCCCTAGCATAGATGAGTGAGTGATTCCAGTGCTCTTTGCTTGTTTTCTTCCATTTGTTTTAGCTACTCTGTGATTAAGAGAAAGTTTCAGTCTCTTCTGAAATTCTCTTTGATCTTTCTTTCTTCCCTGTCTTTATAATGACTGACCTTTTGCTTTCTTCATGCATCATGGTCTTGGTGTCCACCCACAGCTCATCATCTACCAGCAGTATCTCCAAACAATGGACTGCTAGCTCTGTGTAGGCTTTCAGCATTTGACAATGCTTTGAGATATGTACCAACGTGACAGTCTTCTTCCTCCAAAGAGGGGACCCAAGTCCTTTAGTCTCTTCTTAGTCTTGAAGTTCCTCTGAAACCTGTCCACTTTGAGTGTCTCTGCTAGTATTTGAAATAGCAGCGACACAGCTTCTAGCACCACAGCTACAGACTAGTCACCACAGTATGACAAAAGGGACAGACAAGTGGTGAGACAGTGAATTTCTGATATATATATCATTGAGTCATCAGTCAATTCTGGCTCATAGTCACAGTACAGTACAGGGCAGAACTGCCCCTGTGGATTTCTGAGACTGTAACTGTTTATGGGAATAGAAAGCCTCCTCTTTCTCCTGTCGAGCAGCTGGTGGTTTTGAACTGCTTGTCTCTCAGTTAGCAGCCCACTGACTAACCAATACACAAACAGGGCTTGTTCACACTCTTTCTTTCTGTGAACACACACACACAAATATATATATATTTGTATTAATCTTTTGTACATTTATATTTGTGTTTACATATAAATATGCATGTATTTCCACCACCACCACCACTGGTTTTGCTGTTCTAGAGAACCTAGCCTAACTAAAACCTCATTAGAAAAGAAAGCAGAAAATATATAAAAATGGAACAGATTTAAATGGATCATAAAGGAGTTCAGATGATAGGACACTAAATTTTAACTGAACCATGTTTGAAACAACCCAGTTTCCAATACACACACACACACATACATGTAAAATGAAAACTCCATTTATAGATACTTTATATAGGACATATATAATATAAACTTCACTTCGTTTAAAATTAATCAAATTTATACATTCAACCTCACATGACAAAAGAACTGGGAATTATACACAATACACAAACACACATATGTGTATTTGTATGTATTTTTACCTCACCATGACTGGTTTTGCTCTTATGGAGATTCCAGCCTAAGAAACTCATGAATTAATCCATTTTCAAGCCCCATATGTGCATGTAAAAATGGGCTCTAACTCTCATTGAGGTTCAAATAGGCTTCATTTGATTATCATAAAATGATTTCTATTTTTAATTGATACACTCTACAGCAAACAAAATATAGTTTCTGGCATGTTTTTAAAAAACATAATAAAGGGTTTAAAATAGAATACATTTTTTCTACTAAAATGTAATCAACTTTCACACATCATCTGTTTTCCTAGCTAATATGGCCTGCTTTTACATTTTCAGTTCTCATTTTTAAATGCATAATTAATGACAGTAATTATATTCATGTTTGTTAAAGATTTAATGAAAAATATATTACTTTTGCCTATCTCTTCTTAATTATCAAGAGGAAAATTCAAATACTTTCTTCTCAACTCTGTATTCTAAGAAATTGACTAGATCAAAAATGAGTTGCGAACAACTACACCCTTCTAGAAATGAGAACCAAATAGTTGGTTTATCAAGTTTTTGGTCAATAGAAACTCAGGGTGGTATAGCATATTTAATTTAAAAGACCCAGAATTTAAAGCTATCCCAATAGCTTGAAATAATGAAACATAAATGCAAAAACAAACACTTATGTGACATTTCAAAGGATATTAAGAATAATAAGACAATCTCTTATTTAAAACCTAGGAAAACTAGTACATGTAGATAAATGAGTAAAAATCCTCAAAAATTATTGACCTAAATGAAACAAAAGTGAGTGATCACTGACCAAAGTAACATTCTCCACTTAGTTAAAAAGTAATCTAATTTACATATTTAAGCGCACATGCAAACATAACTGGGAACTAGCCACTGCTGATGTGACGTTTTAAACAACAACAAATAATAAATAAATCCACTGCCATTGAGTGCATTCTGACAGATAGCGACTACACAGGGAAGAGTAGAATTGTTCTATAAGGCTTCCAAGAGGAAATCTCTACGAGCGTAGATTGTGTCATCTTAGTCCAAAGGAGACGCTGGTGCTGTGGCATGCGGACTTCGAAGTTAGTAACTTGATGCATCCCTCACCGTGTTACCAGGGAGTCTGGCAACAGCTGCAATCCAAGTGGTGCGGAGCGATAAGCAGACCGGGGTCCCCGCAGGCAGGGATTTAACGTGGTCCTCCAGACAATGAGAAGACTGGAATCCTATCTAGGGGAGCTAGGAGGATAATTCCGTGAGAGGGAGGCACTGCCTTCAGTTCTAAGAAGATTCTCCTAACAAACCTCCATTTTATCATTCCAAATTCTCTTAATTTCCTTAGCAGGGTATGAAAAGTCACATAGTTCTGTGAGAATACAGTGTTTGCAATAAATATATACAATATCTCTATAAAGAAGTTTTCCAATCATCTAAAAGCACACAAAAGACCGATTCATCCTATAGGTAAAGAGTCCATTTCACTGGTTGAACCTATTTCTGGATGATTTTATCTGAAAATTGATCAGTTGTTTTTCTTGCAAAACACTTACTAAGGTCATTAGATTCAGTGAATCTAAATTATATTTTAAAGAATATTCCTCTATTTAAAGGACTGAAAGGAACTGCCAGAGTAGCACAATGTGAAAATTTAAAGATACTGACAAGAAAATCAGTTGCCAGATTTTAATGTCAAGAATACTAATAAAGCGTATTAAAACCATGACTAAACTTGGTGATTCGAATTTTAGCTATACAAGAATGCTGTTTTTAAAGCCGCCTGTGGCCAACTCAGCATCAGCATCATGTGTGATACTTGTCAAAAACTTGATTTCCAGGTCCCACCCAGGATAAAACAAATTGGCAAATGTGTGGCAATAAGGCAGAGTCTGACTTTTCAGCAGCTATGAGGTACTTTGTCTAGTTGTGTTTCTAACTGACCAGGGCATCAGGATAAACAATGGGTATTTGTCAAGGGGCAGAGAATCTCACCGCTCACTATTCTGTGCTTTTCTCACTTCCTCAGCACTTTCATGAAGCTATTTATCATCGAAACAATGAGGAAAGCTGTTGGGGGAAAATGTGTGTGAGGCTGCTGAAGCAGATGAATGCAACTCTAAGAAAAGCAAAAGACAAAGTACTGCTTCTGTAATAAAAATCTGACTACCAAATTATAAGAAATCTAGACAGTGGACCACGAAGACTGAGCTTCGTTTCTTGTCTTCTGAAGAAACTTTCATGGAAACTTTCAGCCCTAAATTCCCTTATCCCTTAATGTCATTGCATTTTGTTTCCTTCCCCACTCGTGTTATATATATGTACATTATATTTGATGTGGCGCACTCCTGTTATTTTATATTTGTCATGATATAGCTCATGACTGTATAAATTCCAAAAGAAAGAGACACAGGATTTTAATTGTATGTTGTAGGACATACTTGGGGGGGGTGACAAAAATAAACTTTTAATATTTTTCATGCTTGATTTACTTATATAAAATGTTAGCTAGATAACTAACATGTTTCAACTTTATACATAAAATCGTTCATAGATATGTGAGGAACAATATGGATAAATAGACGGTCCTCATGGACTAAATTATCTCAACTTCCAGTTTTGGATTAAATGCAATAGTTCCAGCAACAAAGCCATGACGGCAGGAAGAACGGGTCAGATACTCCTGCGTTCAATATGAAAGATGCCTTCGCAGAGAAGAGAAATGCATCCCCATTCTGGACTAATCAACGTCCTGATAAATGGAGACAAAATTGAAGCTGTCAGTGATCTCCTTCGACTTGGACCGGAGACCGATGTCCATGAATGAAAGCAGCAGTGACGAAAGGAAACCAGGTATCGCAAAGACTTCTTGAAACATTCAGGAAGCAAAGGCATCACACTCCGATGCTGACTAAGTGGAGGTGAGCCTAACACGCGCCATGTCTCCTTGCGATTTTCAGTTACCTCGTGTGCATAGGGAAACAAGAAAATGAGGGGAAAATTTAAAGACACATGAATTGATGCATTTGAATATTGAATATATCAAAAACTGCCGGAAACATGAACAGATAATTCTTTGAATGAACAAAGCCAGAATGCATCTCAGAAATGAGGATGGTAAAACTTTGTGGCATGTCATCATAAAGATTAATTATTAGTGAAAGACATCATGCTTCATAAGTCAGGCCAGGGAAACTTGAAATGAGATAGCTTGAAACATTAGCTACAAAAACTGGATTCAAATATGCCAATGGTCATAAAGATGTCACAGGACTGGAGAAAGGCGTTTGTCTGGTCTTTTCCTGTTATTCAGAAGGTCATCTAAGTCCGAGTCGGCTCGATGGCAAACGGAAATAAACACAATGAAATAATATTGAGAATAAATCACTTCCATATTGTGATCACGAACACAGACAGAGAATAATGTGTGCTTTCTCATTGATAAAATAGTTACAGGCAGAAATTTCCCTACAGTCACAAGCTACAAATTAATAGCTTGTAACAACAACAAGAACAACAATAGAAAAGCTATTGTGACCAAGTAGAATGTTTTCCTGAGAAGGGAATGTGGTAAAAATAGGTCCTCCCCAAAGGAAATAAGCATGCTGGGCTTTAATTAAGCCGAACGTTGGAGAATTCCTTTAGGGTGGTAATACAATGCCTGTGTGACCTCAAGGAAATATATGTGATTGGTGATGAGGGACTGGTGCTTAGGAAGGATCTGGATGACAGCTATATAAAGAAAGAAGAGAACCTCTGAGGATATGCAGATTCAGGAAGGAAGCCGCATGTCAGGAAAGCTTGGAAGCAAAATTGGGCAACTCCAGGATCAGACCATTCAAGAAAAGGACAGTCTGAATCAAATTCCGAGTTAATTATAATTAACTGAGTTAAGTTAATTAACTTTTCATAAGAAGAAATGATGCTTATGCATTCTTGATCACTAAAGGAAACACGAAGAACACAATGCCTGTCAGGGAGAGGGTGCCCTAGGGAGGACAAACCATCCACATCGTGTGAAGAGAGGGAGAGGTCCTTGCAGCGCAGTTAAGCAGCAGAAACATCTTCGTTTTCAGACAGATTTTCCTGGTCTTAAGGATAACTTTAGGGTGAGATGATGTTGCTGACAGTTACAGAAAGTTGGAAATTTAAGTCCACTGAGAAGCTTCCCCACAGAAAGGGCCTGACAATCTTATGTATCCCTTTATTATGTTCGTTAGTTATCCAAAACGTGGGAGAGCACAGTTCTACCCCAGCACACAGGGGTGCCCATGAGGAAGAAGCTACTCCGTGGCAAATTATTTAGACTGAATTAGTGAAAAATATGGTAAAGCAAAGAATATCTTCTTAAGGTTAAGTCAATCTTACGGTCATAAAATGTAACTAAAACTGGTTTAGAATTTCCTGAGAAGGGTCACCTGTCCTATTTCTAGAGTATTCTCAGTATTGGAAGTAGTGTGCGACCACGGTAGGCACAGAGTAATAACTTTTACAGGAGAATGCAATTACTCCTTCAAACCTCACAGGAACCAAAATTAGTTCTGCCTTCGCATGACTTCTGTGCTACATTTACCATAGGTAGCCTGAGGAGATAGGAGGTGCCACCATTAAAAAAGAAAAGCTGAATAAAGGTACAAGAGTTTTTGATTAAAAACATAAAAAGAAACCCACAGGAACTTAAATGTGGGGAGAATGTTATAGATTAAACATCAGTAGCATCTGAAAAAATCTTAAACATACACAATGCTAGTTTCATCCAAACACACCCAAATGGATTATTTGATGGTGCATTTTTATTCCATTAGTTACAAAGGGTTTTTTTTTTTGTAATTGCCTAAGTATAAAAAGTAACTAGTGGTAACTATACACCGCTAGACTAAAGATTATTTTGAAGACGAGGTCCAATTCCCATCTAGAAGAAGAATCCAATGTAGGCTTGAATCATTTTCAAGATGAGGAGCTTATTATATTAGGGCACATCAACATTGTTTTTACTGTGGTAGGAAATACATTGCGCGAATTTACATCTTGGTAGAAGTTTAGGTCCTATTGTCAACATGCAATCAATCTGCTGATTCTTCTATAAATATGCTATAACCTTCATATAACAACTGTCAAATACATTTCTCTGGCTTTGGCAGGACAGCGACAACAGAGAGCATTTTAACAGAGCTGCTTCACCCTTGTCTGCCTGGGACAACCTACAAGGGAAACAAACGAGTGGGTTGAACTGATTAGTCTCATTCTTGATACGCATTTTGCCACAATTGTTCTTGTTAGGCGCTGTCAAGTCAGCTTCAACTCATACTAATTCCATGTGCAGCAGAAGAAATACCGTCTCTTCCTATGCCATCTTCACAAGCATTGCTGTAAGTGAGCTCATGTGAAAACCTCTCACTGAAGGGCTTCCTCGTTTACAATGATCTTTTACCTTCCCAAGCACAGTGCCCTTCTGTAGGGGCCAATGCTGCCTTCAAAGGAGAAGTCTAAGTATTTCTTCAAAGACAGTTTTTTTGTTTTGTTTTTCTAATCTTCTAACAAACTTGGGTGTATAGAATGTTCTTTGCCAACATCATAACTGAGGGGTGTCAATCACACTTTGGTCTTCCTCACTCATTAGCAATATTTCACATAAATGTAAGATTATTCATCAATGATCATGGCTTGAGTTTTGTGCGAAATTTACAGAGAAGATAAAAACTTTTTCACGCTTTTGCATTAAAAGAAATAATGTACAAAGGATATTTTATTAAGGCCATACTCTGATTTAAGGTTTTACACATTTCGAGGATATTGTAAATAATTTCAATATGCAAATAGTATAATATATAATAAGACATTTAACACACTAATTTGGGACTATGTGGTCATTTCTGCAGTACAATTTCTTATTCGAAGTCCAAAATATATGCAGAACCAACAAATATAGCTATAAAATTTACATGCACTGGTACCATATCTATTTTTTGTGGAATTATTTTCACTAGATTTATAGAATATTCTTTGAGGGAAGGGTCTGGTCACTTGGAATCCCTTCTGAAACTCTTTAGAGAGTCTCAATTGTTGATTGATTGTTGATCTTCACCAGTAAATCTACTTTCATCAAGTAAGATTATATAATTTAAATATAGTAGGTTGCTAATGAGTCTTCCCCTAAACTGAACATTGCCTTCCTCTCTGTATAGTCCAGATTCATGGCTCACTGTTCAGCAAATATATTGATAAATATGGTAAAGGATATAATCCTTTCCAACCATGTGATGTGCTCTCTTTCTATTCACAGTGTTGCTTTTTGGACAATGTATTGATTCCACATGAGCACAATGAATTATTCTGGAAATCCCATCCTAAATTTGTCATGCTCTACATAGTTGAATCCTTTAAATAGTCAAGAAAACACAGGTAAATATCACTCTGATATCTTCTCCTTTTACTTGGATACATCTAATTTCCACACTGGCTGTCCCTCACTCTCTGTCTTTTGTTGAATTTGGCTTCAACTACCGATTTACTGGCAGTTCCCTGTGCATGTGCTGCTGCAAGCATTTTTGAATTATCTTCAGAAATGTTTTACTCCCATGTGTTATTAAAAATCTGTTAAAAATCCCTTTATTTGGTTCAGTTATCTTTCTTTGAAACGGTCACAGATATTTTCCTTTCCAATCAGATGGCCAGGTAATTAATCACCTTAGGAATGTCTTAGCATAGGTGAGGGTGTGCAACCTGTATTACATCAGTTTGTTGAAACAGCTCAGTTGATGTTCACTAAACCCTGTGAGTCTTATTTTTCTTCCAAACTTTAACTGCATCTTGAAATTATTCCTTCTGTCAATCGGTCTGGTTCATATGCTACCTCTGGAAATCTTTGAACTTCAGTGAATTATGTTTGGTTCAGCAGCTGTAAGAATACCTTTCATATTGTTCTGGTGCTTCTTTTGTTGTTCAGTATGTTCCTTATATAATTGTTCAAGATTTTAAACTTCGCTTGACTTTCGTTTTCTTCTATTGCACCTTGAGGAATTCTGAGCACGCTCTTGCCTTCTAGCTTTCTAACTCCAGCTCTTGGTACTTTGTTATCTCCTGAGATTTTCTGCCTAACTGTTTAACTGCTTCATTTTTTCAATTTGCTTTGGGTAATATATATTCTACTTGTAATTTACCCCCCACCCTATTTTCTTGGGTACTCTATGTTCTAGAACAATTTTCAAAGTCTCTCCTAATATCCATTTTGGTCCCTTTCTTACCTAAGAATTTACTGATGTTGTGTTTTCTTGATGCCATCTTCTGCTTCATTGTTTCCAGTCATTAGTGCTCAATGCATCAAATTATTTTTGTATATAATCCTTAAATTCAGGTGAAATATACCCAAAATTTTACTCTGGCTAACATGTACGTGTTTTAATTTTCTTCAAATTTGACTTGAACTTGAATCTGAGCAGTTTACGATCTGTTTTTCAGTCAGCTCCAAACATTGTTCTGACTTGATAATACTGATCTTCTCCATGGTCTCTTTCTAATTAGATGTAGTGAATTTCATTTTTTGTATTCCATGCAGTGAAGTCCACATATAAAGTGCTTTCCATTTATGTTGTTGAAAATGGAAAAGGCAATTTGCAATGAATGCCATTGGTCTTACAATAGTTTCTCATATGATCTCCTGCAACGTTTCTATCACCAAGGCCATCATTTCCTGGTACTGATCCTACTTTGTTGCCAACATTTTCATTCTCTTCACCATAATCATCAGTGCATTGTGGTTATATGTTTATGCATATCAGAATGCAGAAGTTGGTAAAAGTCTTCAATTTATTCATTTGGTATTAGTGGTTGGTTCGTAAATCAGAATATCAGCCATATAAACTGATTTTCCCCATAATCAAATGAATATTGTTATCACTGACAGTGTTTTAGTATATTGGGTTAGAAATGGATTGAAAAGATGATGTACTGCCATTCTTCTTAGATTTATAATTCCTGGAATTGTAGACTCTATTAATGTCTGAATTAAAATGGCTAATTAAACTCACTAACACATAGGATATTGATCTTTTGTATTTTATTTCAATTTTCCTGACTTTCAATAATCCTATATCCACATTTCATACATTCCAATTAGTAGTGGGTTTTTACAGCTATTTTTTTCTCATTTTTAGTCATGGCACATCAGCAAATGAAAGTCATAAAACTTACTTCTATTCATATCACTAAGATAGACTCTGCTTAAAGAAGCAGCCTTTTGGTAGAACTTTGAATATTTTAGCTGGAGAGGCTCATTTTCTGGCACTGTCTTAGACAATATGCCATTGCCATTCATAAATCCCACTAGCCCCACCCCACCTGTTTTTTAAGAAGTAGATTTCATACTCTTCTTCTTCTTCCTACTGTGCTTGGATGTGAAACTCTGTAGGAGCTTGTCCAGCCTCAATGACCCTGCGGGTATTTGAAGTACCTCTAGCACACCTTTCACACCAGAGCAAGACTCCAGCCTCTGCTGGAGGACAATGTGATTGAGGAGTGATGGACCCCAAAGAAGGAGACACTAAGGAAATAAGGGATATCAATGATATGTTCTATTAGTTAAAAAAATGAAATTTCAAAAGTAGATAGGTTTGGGTATACATTTTCTTTGTTTGTTTGCTTGCTGAACTACTTGTTTTGCTTCTAATGATGTGAAGGGTTCACCTTTATAAACTCTTGAGGTCAGCTGCATATGAAATCTCTACTCTCCTGACTTTTTTCTTGTGATCTTGGATGATAGAAATCATTCAGAATTAGTCATAGCAATTCTTTGTTTACAGGGAAAAACTGCCAGCACCCTTACTCTCATGGAACATTTATTGAGCATTGGAGAGTAATCAAATGGATCAAAAAGAAAAATGGACACAGATTTGTACTGAATTGAATTGAATACCCCAAATGTTATATTTGCCTGAAATGTTATACTTTAGAATCCTTGTTTTGTGGTCTGACTTTATTACAC
>NW_022111368.1:1718265-1743406 GCF_000313985.2 Echinops telfairi
ATTTTCCCACAGAGCAGATGGTGGATTCAAATGGCCAAACGTTCTGCAACAGCCAAGTGCTTAAACACTGTTCAAACTTTATTTGTAAAAGAGAAAAAAATGTTTCATGAGAATCCAGTATAAAGAGATCTGGTAACACATTGCTTAAACCCTGGACTGCTAGTACCACAGGCTGTCGGTTGGAACTCATTCGGTAATTCCTTATGAGAAAAATCTGGTGACCTGCTCCAGGAAGGTCTATCATTGCTGTTCGCTGCCGTTGGTGCAGCTCTGGCTCAGAATGGCCCCGTGTACCTGAAAAGGAAACGCTGCCCTGCCCTGAGCCATCCTCACCATGGTTGTTCCTTTTGTATCTCACTGTCTCAGCTACTGGCTGAAGCCCTTTTTCCGTGGGACTCTCCCTTGCCCACTAGCCCTCTACTTTACCAAGCAGGAGAGCTTTCTCCAGGAGCGTCTTTCTTCCGGTAATGTGTCTAAAGTATATGAGATGAAGAATCACCACCCACACTCAAGGAGCCTTCTGATTGTAGGCGCTTCCAGACAGATTTGTTTGTTCTTTGGAAATCCACGCTATTTTTAAGATTCTTTGCCAACCCTGGAATTCAAATGCATCAATTCTTCTTTCTCCCACTGCCACTGACCCACAGGGACCCCTTAAGGGTTACTGAGATGGTAACTTCTTAAGGAAATGAAAAGCCCCTTATTCCTTGTACAACTATCACAGGCACAGGAGGCAACTGAAAATACCGAGGTTTGAGTCTGGCACACCTTAGCTTCAACTTACACGTGTTTTGTGCATCAGATTTACCAAGTGCAATACACTATATTGTTTATATTTTTGACTGGTGCTTTCTATGAATATAGTTTGTGGGCACCAGTCAAAGGAAATCTTTGACATTTTCAATCTTCTCTCTGTTTATCATGATATTGTCTATTGGTCCAGGTGTAAGGATTTTGGTTTTCTTTGCATTGGGTTGTAATACATAGCTATGACGGCAGTCTTTGATCTTAATAAATAAGTGCTTCAAAGCCTCTTTGTGGTCAGTGACCCAGATTGTATCACCTGCATATCACAGGTTAATAAACCTTCCTCAAAACTTGATGATATGTGCTTTTTATATCTCAACTTCTTGGATTATTTGATAGGCATACAAATTGACTAATTGCATTTTAGGTTATTACCCTGTTGGACACCATTCATGGTTGCACACATTCCTGATTTGAAACCATACAGTATTCCCTTGTTCTATTAGAATAACTACCTCTCAGTCTGTGTACTAGTTCCACAGGAGCACAATAGAATCTTCTGAAACTCCCTTTCTTGTTAATGTTATCCATATGGTTGGATGCTTTCGTATAGTCAATAAAACCCACGCATGATTGGCCACCTGCTATCTTCCAAATTTCTTAGCATAGACCAGTCAATGCTTCTAGTAATAGATCAGTCTTTTGAAATATTTCAGGTAGTATTACATCAATTCTTGGAGCCTGATTTCTCTCTAAAATCTTTAATGCACCTTGAACTTTTTCCCCTTTCACCAAAGTTTGACCAACTGACAGATAAGTTGTGGCTCAGTGAAGATTGCAACTTAGAAAACATTTTGGGGTTTCTCTATTCTGTGATATAAGGAGCTCAGGTGGTTTTTTAGGGTGCATTGGACTACTACCAGCTAAGTCAGTGGTTTAAACACACCAATCACTCCAGTGGAGAAATATGAAGTCTCTACTCCCATGGAGATTTACAAACTCAGAAACCCTATAAAGCAGCGGTCCTCAACCTGTGCGTCATAATCCCTTTGGGGGTTGAATGACCCTTTCACAGGGGTCACCTGATTCATAGCAGTAGCAAACTTACAGTTAGGAAGTAGCAATGAAATAATGTTATGATTGGGGGGCCACCATGGCATGAGGAAGTGTATGAAAGGGCCGCGGCATTAGGAAGGTTGAGAACCACTCATATAAAGGATTTCTGAGTTGTAATCCCCGCAAGGGAAATAGGTATTTAAAAATCATTTTATTGTAATAAAATTCACATACCATGCAATTTAATAGTTCAATCATGGCCAGAAGAGTTGTGCAATCATCACCACAAACAATTTCAGAATCTTTTCTTCTCATATTCAGTGTGCCAGCTCCCCATCTCCCCAACCTCCCCTGCCATGCACTTAGGTAATTATCAATTCAGTCACTGTGTTGACAGATTTACCTCTCCTAGATTTCAAATACAGAAAATCATGCAAAACAAGAAACAAACAAAAAGCACAACAATGACAAAACAAAACCTGAATTAAAAAGCAAACAGAAAATGTTAAAAACTGAAACAACTTTAAATGAGTCCAAAGTGTTACATTTTGACCCAGCTATATCTTCTGCCATAATGATCTCTAGCTGAGATCAAGGTTCTTTATATCCTTGGAGTATAATCCTAGGGGATTCACAGGAGGATGCATCCATGTGGATGTGGACCCTGCAGATGGATTTTGTGATCCCACTATCATCCACAGCCTTTTGCAATGTGGGTGTTGGGAATGTTGGCTCTGAAACCATAAGTCCCCACCCCCGCCCCCTTTGGATTTGGATTTTATTCTTTGCACTCCCTGGATCACACATGCTGATGTGCTTCTCCCATGTACACTTAGTTGATGTCTCACTTAGATGGCTCTTTATATGAAGATAAGTCCTTAAGACACCAGGTGCTATTCTTTGATCGCTGTCTGATTTCTTCACCACACATTGCTTTAGCTCCCTTATCTTCAGTGATCTCTTCATGGGGGCAAGAATCAAGTACAGGCATGTCATAAGAACTAATTGTTCTTAGTTTAGGGCTATGATGAAGTATGAGACCAAAAATGCATTCATATATCTATGTCTTTATGTGTGCCTCTGGTTCACTTGAGAGACAGCATTAACATTTTACAGTAAAGAACCCAGGACATAGGGAATTCTATAGATAATGTCATTAATTTAGACAGTGATTCATCATTTGAAAGATTGTTGAGAGCAGGGTGGAAATAAGGGAGCTTTCCCGTGCATGGTAGCCACTGCTCCTTAGGAGGAAGCCAGAGCTTTCTATGCCCAGAAATCGTTACGGCCTCAGAAACTCACCTGGACATTTCTAAACTGCCCAACGGGGTCACTGGGAGTCAGCATTGACTCAGCAGCAGTGGGTTTGGTTTCTTTGGGTTGAGAGGTGGACATTATATAATATTGTCCAGCTTTTAAAGCTGCAATGTAGGATTTGTTGACTTGTACAGATGAGAAGTTTCAGTGACTAAATATTATTTACATGAACATCGAGGATGGAGGATAGGGCAACATTTTGAATAACACTTCTTCACGAAGGCAGACCCAGGCCTGCCAGTGTACCGTGGGTCACCAAAAAGCAAAGAGAGCGTTAAAATAGTAGATTTAGGGCAGTCCAGAGCCAACGTTAATTGGACACCCTCAAAGCCAGAGATCTGAACCAAAGTCCGACATGACCGTGGAGTTTTTGCCTTTGACTCTTTCACATAGGCTTGATGTGTGACACCTAAAAGCAAAAAGAATTATTTATGTAAATTGAGAGGGGAATCCTTTGCTTCCACCTCTCCCTTACCCACGTCTTCAGTCCTAAGCTCCAACACAGAACAAGATATCTGAGCAATGCAATTGCTATTTCATTACTGTGCTATAGCATTCCCACTGCCTACTATAGAAGTTGGTTTTAGAATCAAAATAAAGTGCTTAGAACTTTAGATTCTACAGAAATTAGCTTTTAATTTAAGTATGTATGTGTATAAATATATACTATTATTTTACTAAAACCAATCATAATCACTGTACAGCTCTTCTTGATGTGATTCAACTATCGAATTATATAATATGTGAAATATGCCAATGAAATTTAAAAATAAATAATACATTTATTATTTTAATCTTTAAGGTGTTTTTGCAGAATAAACATCTATAGCTAAAACAAAATGGCTGACTGAAAATAATTTAACATTTTTTCCTCACAAAAAATATTGTATAGTTAAGTTTTGTTATAATTTTTATCAAAAAAATACAATTTATAATTATTTTTCATAAAAAATCCAGAACTTTGATAAAATCCATAATTCTGAATGAACATTTTCTGTTTTCCCACCACAGTAATTGAAAAGCAAACCCAAAAGAAATAGACAATTTAACTTGAGTAAGACAATTATGTTTAGAAAACGTTACTAATGGTAATTTTTAATGACTTTATTGCTAAAATACATAATCAGAAAAAGATAACAGAATAGATGAATCAAAATTTCTACCTGTAACCCTTCTGGGATGGCACATACAATTGTCTACAGATGGGCTTTGGTTCTCCACTCCATCTCCCCTCATTCACATTGACATAATTGTTTGTTTTGCATCTTTTGATACCTGATACCTGATCCAGTAGACACCTCATGATCACACAGGCTGGTGTGCTTCCCAACACAATCACTGAAGACAAAATGGGTGCATAAGAAAATATGGTGAAGAAAGCTGATTGTGCCCAGCTATTTGAAGATATAGCATCTGGGGACTTAAAAGCTTGAAGTTAAATAAGCGACCATCTAGCAGGGAAGCAACAAAGCCCACATGGTAGAAGCACACCAGCCTGTGTGATCACGAGATGTTGACGGGATCAGGTATCAGGCATCAGAAGACCCAAAACAAGCAGTTATATTGATGCAAATAATGCATCAGCATGGAGAACAAAAGCCCATCTGTACACAATTGGACATCCCCCCACAGAAGGATCACAAGGAAGGGACAAGCCAGCCAGGGTGCAGTAGAGCACTGATGAATCATACAACATTCCTTTAGTTCTTTAATGCTCCACCCAACCAATCCCTGCCCCACTATCATGACCCAAATTCTACCTTACAAATCCGATAGACCGGAGCATGTACACTGGTACAGATAAGAGATCTGGACATACAGAATCCAGGACAGATAAACCCCTCAGGAACAATACTGGGAGTAGTGGTACCAGGAGGGTAGGGGAAAGGTAAGGTGAGGAGGGAGACACAGGGGAAAGCAATCGCAATGATCTACAGATTCATCCACTTCTACAGCCACTAGTTGTGGAACTTTCTGCAGCTTCCCCTTTCATCTCTATGCTTCCTTGTCAGGAAAAGCCTCCAGCTTAACACGTGATGCATGTACTAAATCAGAGTAATCTTTCCCCATTGACAACTGTGTGAGCCAATTCCTTGACAAAAGTTGTGTGCACATGTGTGTGTGTGTGTGTGTGTATAACACTGGTTTCACTTCTCTAGAGAATCCACCCTAGCAAAGATTGTTAAGAAAAAAAGTTTAAATTCATGAGAAATGAATTCAACAGAGAATATAGTATGCTTTTAGAATATGTTATTTTAAAATATACATAAATAACTTCAGATGGGATAGATTAAAACTAATTTTTAACTATACGTTGTTTTATCAGACAGTTTGTTGGCCTAAGGTTATACCACTATTCCTTCAATTTATATGACTTCAGTGGTAAAGTCAGATGCAATTCCAATGTGTGTTCTTATTATATCAAGGATATAAATTGTGTCCAATTGCTTTAAAGAAGTCTAAAATCTACAGGCCATCATCATTGTCCTATGAATCCATTCCTATTTTACACAAGACTGTTACTCGGTATAATAAAAATAAGTAAGTCTAAGAGAAACGGAAAATAAAATAAATGCCGACTAATGGTGTTATCCGAATAATCCAAAGGAAGCCTGGAGAACCAAATTTAAGGATCCGGGTCTAGAAAGCTGGTTCTGTAACCCACTGCCATTGGGTTCATTCCAACTCACCGCTACCCCTATAGAACAGTGGAGAATGCATTTTGTGGGTGTCCACAATTTCATTGGAATAGAAAAACCTCATCTTTCTCCCCTGCAGTGGCTGATAATTTCAAACTGCTGACCTTGTGGTTAGTGACCCTATGCATAACCCACTATGCCATCAGGGCTTCTGAAAGATGGTTAGCAAAGAGCATAGTGGAAGTTCCCATAGAGGAATAGTCTGTACAGTGCATAGCTGCTGTTGGGCCTAGACCACTACCTTTGATATTGTTGGACTACTGATACTCCCCCCACCAGGGCAGCGTTACATGACCCAAGGAAGGTGATTCAAGCTCAGATGCTCTGACCTTACCAGAAATTGCAATGCTTGCTCTTTTCAGCTTTTATAATGACGGCAGATTCAAGATAGTACTGAGATCCTGTTCATCCAAAGATATAAAAAGTGCCCATTAAACTATTCCCCATGACATGGAAAATCTCTTAAGTGCTGCTGCAATTTCTTGGGCTGAAGTGTTGGCTAGATTTTATTGTTATTTTAAAATTGTATTGTCTGCTTAAAGCACTTTACTTGAAACATATTACTATTAAGATTTAATGTAGCTAATATAAAACAATGATAATAATAAAAACAACAGAACCCTACCATCAAATCAATTTCAACCCATAGCAACTCTCTATAGGTTTCTTCCTGGAGCAAACAGTCTCATCTTCTTACTTAGGAATGGTTGGTGGGTTTGAACAATCAACCTTGTCATTAGCAACCCAACTCTTAACTGACCAGGAAATATAATTCAGCAGAAAAAAGGAAAGCACTCAAAATTTCCCCATTTATAGAGAAATAATATTTTCTATATATGCTTACTTAAAATTTTAACAGTGTTTTAAATATAAAAATGGTTTATATGTGAATTATATATATATATGTACAACCAAATATATTTTAATAGTTACATATAATATAGTTTAATTTTTATGAGATTTTTTGAACTCTTTTTAATTATTGGCTTCAATTCCATTATACCACTATTGCAAAAATTAACTAATCCTCTCCTACTGTTGCTATTTAGGAAAGCATTTTCATATATATTTTTTCTTATAAACAAGCCTACAAAAATATCTTTAGAGAACATTTATAACTGTATTCTTAAGATAACATTTTTTACATGCGTGATGGTAGCATCCAAGTGGGATATCTAATTACCTTTTATATGGAAACAAAGTTCTAAATTATGTAATTCTGACAGAGAGCATATCCTGTAGTTAACAGGTGCTGACTTGTAATTGGATCCATTCAAATCACGGTTCTGTAAACTGTAAACATATGTTTATAAGACTAGAGCCTGAAGTGTCTTCCTCTCTCTTCACTGTTGCATAAAGCCAAGGCTCAACATGAATGTGAAGAAACAACAGCCAGCCATGAGATGATTTCAGTGGAGTCCAACAAGTAGATAACAAATACAGTACTATAAGATAGCCATCACCACTACCTCCCTTTGCTCATTGATTAATATAATTATCTTACTTATCCTTCAAAAAACTAAAGTACTCTTATCAACAACAACAAAAAAACACCCCACAACAAACTACTACTTTACATTTGCATGAGCTCTTCTGGGTTCAGATCCCTTTGATGTTTTTTGGGGTTTTTTTTCCCACTTTCCCTTAAGATTTTACTGTGACAGTGTGGTCAGTCGACATTTCTCTTTGCTATGCCCTGTTTTTCAGACACAAGAAAAACATGTGTTCCCCTAGATTTGCACCTGATTCTGACAATTCTCTTTTGAATTTATTCATTTGCCTTTCTTAATTGACCTTGCAAAGGCTATTTTCCTTCACTGCAAGTCCAACCATCCAACCCAGCCATTTGGCTACTTCAGGTTCTAGATCAGCAGTTCAACCAGCTATTACATCAGAAAAAGATGATGGTGTCTGCCCCGGTAGAGATTTAGTCTCTGAAACCCAAAAGAGTAATTCTACTCAGCCCTACAGGGCTGCTATGAGATAAATCTCATAAGTACTACATTTTAAAAATGTACAAGTATAGAAAAGTTATGCATGAGAAGGCGAACATGCCTATCATCTAGCCCATTCTACTAATGGAATTCTCAGATACTTTGCTCCCCAGGACTTCTTCCTTAAGCCCCGGGTCACCATCACTCAGAAGCAAATGGACTGCATGCAAATTACTCATGCGTCTCTCGTCATTGTGGAACACTTACTTCTAAATGCGTAGTCTATTCCGCCACCGAAAGGATCTTTTCCTTTAGTCTATGTCTTTGCCTGGGATTTTACTCTGATCCCTAGCCTCATCCCACAGGTAGGCCAGGACTTCCCATTCATGCACACACCCACATTCATATCCTGCTGGAAGTACAATCTCTCAGATCCTAGCAAGCCCAGAGATTCTTTCTGATCTCACATATGGGCTCTGGATTTATTGAGAGTGGCCTGAGGGACGGAATGTACAAATTCTCCTGTCTTAGATCACCTGCTCCTCTCCTGTGATAAAGGACAGAGTTAGTTTCATCAAAGCACACCACTGACCCAGGGGAAGAACTTTATTTGCCAAAAGAAATGAAGGGTGCTGCTATCAAAAGGGAGAGAGCATGGATCCCTGGCAGTAAACACCAGGTGTACACCACACTCTCGCTCTACACCTACTTACTGTCTTTGTGCAGGCTTCCTTCATCCCTTGCCAGAACCTTTCAAATTATTTCCAAGCTGACCCAGTGTCTTGCCTAGAATCTCTCCCTCCTCAAATACTCTCCATTCATGTGTGAGATGATTTATTTTAACAAAACAGCCGTGGTTAGGTGCCTTATATTTAAAGCATTTTAATGGATATCTGTAGCATTTATAAACATTTGAAACACTAAGCACAGTTTAAGGAATCTTAATGTTGCCATGAAGAAGTACTTGTGTGCTAACCTAAAGACAGACTGCTTAAACCCACTGGCTGCTGGGGGGGAGAAAGACCTGATTATGTGCTTCTCTAAAGAGTACAGGCAAGAAAATCCATGGGGCCATTGTACTGTGTCAAAGCATGTCAAAATCAACTCCAGGGCGCCTAAGAACAGTAATAACACAACTTGCAGATCATTCCATCTTTGACTTTTTTTTTTTTCACATGCTTACAAGTATGGGGTTTATTAGAGACGTTAAAGAGGTTACAATTTAGGACCAGAAATGCTCAAGATAAAGTTCTCTTGATCAGGACGGCATCTTCTCAGTGATGCCCACCCGCAGGCCCCTATCTGGTCCTTGGCCCGTCGGTCACATGGCCCCATAAGTCTGTCCTGCTTAAGCAATATTTCAAAGCTCTTCCAACACTGCTGAGAAGGGCCAACCAGCACTCTACTCTGCCATACGCCTTCTCATGAAGGGACGTTTCCTTCTCTAGCCACAGCTCGTCTTCCAGGCAGACTAGATGGATCCTTTGGCCAGAAACAGCACTGGCATTCTCTATTTCCTTGTCTTTGGTGCTGTCTTTCGCTGCAGTATCATTTGTACGACACAGTTTTCCCCAACCCCTTTCTCCACCAGCCTATCTCTTCCTCCGGCTGACATAATTGCTTTCAATTTGAGTTGCCTTGGCACATAACAAAAATTTCTACTAAGATAGGGATCACAATAATTTGCAGGGATTTATGTTTACATTTCAATCTCTCTTGGTTAACTGCGAGTTGCCTGAGGCTAGGGTTGGTGTTCTCAGTTTTGTAAACCAGGATGTCTAAAAAGGGTATCACATAAAGCATAAACTCAATAAGCACAACAAGCATTTGTTAAATTGAATTTTTGTAAACTTAGCAACAGAAACATTTCAGAGTTGTCTGTGTTATTTTTGTTAATCTAATCAACCTCTATGAGACAACAGAGCTGTGCCAAGAAGGCATAAGTAATCCCAGTGTCTCCGATAGAAAAAAAGCATCACACTTATGTGGTAGTGGGCGAACTAATTTACAGAACAAGCGTAGACTCAAAATGAATATACGTTTTCTAGCATCTTCCCTTCTAATCTAATGATTTTTTTTTACTGAACGTCAAATCACAATGCACATTTCTAGATTCAAAAGTCGTTGGTGTTTTATGTGAACATGGCAACAGTGAGATCCTTTTTTCCCTTCCAGAATCAAGGGCTGTGTATAGGCATGATGAAAGGCCAAGGAGAACATCTCTTTGAGAGGCTAAATGATGATTTCTCTGAGTACGGACCATACAATTCTGAGTTGCAAGGCACTCCATTAATTAAACAAGTCTGCATGCCCATAATTTAATTTGCTGAAAGAATTCACAAGAGGGCTGGGAAACTGGGTTCCCTGGCTTCCCATAAATGTAATTGACATAATGAGTAGCTTTCTTCTCTTTTGAGGCACAATGCCTTACAGTAATACCTGTTTCACGTGATAGCAAGCTCTCTTTGAGTTGCACACCGAAATAATCTTCTAAGTGCAATTCAGCTCAATATAGCTAGCTATCAAATGGCATCAGAGACTTCAGTAATAAAGGAAATAAAAATTACTTCAATGAATTTGGTGGGTGGAAACAGTAAGAATTGGATCAGATAATAATCTACATTGATACAGACTACATACATACCCGCTCTAGGTATTATTTTTAATCATACTTTGCCTAATGATAAATAGAAGACAAACTAACAATATTAGGTAGAAATGGGAAATATCGAGCATTTTATTTTGCATCACAGCGTTGAGAGCACTTTCTATGTACTGACTTTCTTGGCTCTGTTTGTCTCAAGTCAGGGCACGAGACACTTGGCAAGGCCATCATCGCCGTTTCCCTTTCACAAAGCTAGTCCAGAAAACAAGTCGAAGGACGGAGTAATTTGACCAGACCCATACTGGTAACAAAGGGAAGAATTCAAACTTGAATATAGGTAATTTTTATTCATAAGGCTTGTTCCACTATATAATTTTCTGATTGTTTCAGTACTTATCATTAGGTCATCATCATACTAGATGCTCAGCAATTATCTTCTCAATGAATAGATACAATTCAAGACAAAGTATAGCTTTTATCATACTGCTTCTTTTCACACAAAAATAGCATGTCTTCCTATGGCTGACCGGTACAAAACCAAAGGCCTCGTCATAATTTCCCCTCTCCCTTAAGACTGCGGTTATAAATGCCTTCATTTTTCTTAATACTACAATTACGTTTTAGATCATAACTATATCATAAAAGAGGAAATGTGAATCTTTTATTTTCCTGAATGCACCTTTCCTTGCTCACTCTATCAACGTCTAACTTCATTCTTCTGTTTCTCTCACTCGCCTCCCTCTTGGTCTTTTTGTTTCCTTTCCATTTAATATTTTTGGATATTTTAGATTTTTAATACATTCGCTTTTAACTTCCTGGGCTGCATTGTTCGCAAGCATAAAGAAAACAACCAGGGAGCTAATAAATGTCATTTTGAGCACATTATAAAAAGTATGTGTAAAACAGTAAGCAATGTTCAAGTATCTTTAGAATTGGCTATTTAAGACTTTAATATGGAGGGCTGAGAAAAATAGTACTTTGTAAGCTTTCATTTTATACCTCAGCTATAGAAATTGGAGCACCTACTGATAAGTTGTGAACAATTACAAGTGAATGAAACAAATTAAATGACAAACCCCTACTAGTGTTTAAAATGTAATATTTTACTTACTTTATTTTTCAAATCAAAATAGAACACCAAGCAACAAACTACTCAATGAACTTACCCCTTATGATTATTTTAACCAACTTGGTCAAAATATCCATTATGTGTAAAAGTACTTGTTTTATTCATGTAACACATATTTGTCAATTCTTGATGGCCTTATACCAAGGCCTATGAAAACCATGGAGATGAAATATCTATATCTAGGTAGTTTTATATATATTTATTAAGTGCTTCATTGGACAAAGATTATTTTAAAATGTTAATTTCAGTTTTTGTCATTCATAATAGCTCTTTGATTTCTCTCTGATCCTTTATCTTTTGCCAGACTGCTACCCAGGCAAAAAAAGGTAGAGTACTCAAAAGAATTAATTTTTAGTTCAGAAAGACAAGTACCAAAACATGACCTTTTAAATCATATGAAGAATCCCAGCATAATGTTTCAACACGTCTCCATAGATTTAGAAGAAAGCTTAGTAAAATAGAAGTACCTGTCTCAGTGTGGACAGATTCTGAGAAACGGCCCAGGGAGCACTATGAGACTCTGAGGGGGCTCTCTTGAGTGTGTGAACTAAGTTCTTCTCTTCCCACATTCATTCACCACCACACATTGCATCAATGGGAGAAAGATCAGCATTGAAGTCATTTTTCAAATGTGAAAGTGTTATATAAGTGTCCTCCACAACCCGGTCAGAGAGAGAAGGAGAAAAGATTGATGTATAGCGAGTCTCTGAAAGTCCCTGGCAGGGGATCCAAGGGCTCTGCGTGTGCTGTCAATGCAAAATAAAATAAAAATAAAAAAAGAAACTCATTGCCAAAGAGTCAGTAGAATGGCCCCTGTTGGTTTCCAAAACTTTAATTCTTTTTATTAAATTGGAAGTTAATTCATCTATCATATCTTAATTCCATAGCTCAATCACATCAAGTGGTATCGTACAATCGCTACCACAATCAGTTTCCAAACAACATTCTTTTCCTTCCTGGAAACCTTGACATCAGCTCCCTTTTAGTGCCCCACCCAGACCACCACTGTACCCCACTCCCTGTGAAGCCCTTATTCTGTCCCTGTAGGTACATAAATCATGGGTTTCATATACAAAACAAAACATATAACACAAATTCAAGATGGTCACCCCCAATGACATGACACACCAATATGAACAAACAAAAAACAAAACCCCATTATGAACAAGCAAAAAACAAAAACAAAAAACACAAAAAATGTTGAGAATCAGATCAGGTCCAGCATGCATCAAAGTGGAGCTCAACTGACCGGCTTTGAACCATTGAAACCAGCTTTCTCCTTTTGAGCTTCTATGATCATCTCGCCAAAGCCCTTTGTTTCATAACCATTTTCCTCCCAGCCCTCCGTTCTTTATGGGATTAGAAAGTGGCTCTCACAGCAACCGCTGGTGGTTTCAAACTGCTGACACTGGCTAGCAACCCAACGCGTTACCACTATGCCACCCGGGAGTCAATTCCAAGAACAATGGAAACAGCCCCTTGACAGTCACTAGTATCCCAGAGAGTACCTGGGAAATAGGAGGGCTCCCATATCCTCAGGAAAGCCATGTGGATTAGCAGGAAAAGAGGCAGGAGACTTGGTGATGTCACATGTTCTGCTTAAGAAACTGTCATTGCACATGACACGGTGGTCCATAGGATGGCTTTCATATGAAAGTAAGGACATTTTTGTCGGTGTTCACAAGGGCAAAACAAGGTAATGCTCACTCTGTGAATGCCAATGTGAACCAACCTACCAGACGTTCACTCCCTTATTCAGGTGTTATAAAAAAACATCCATATATTTGCATCAATCCCTGAAAAAGGGGAAATTCAGCAGCTCAAAATAGGGACATATTTGAATTATAAAATTCGTGAAGTTGCGTGTCCATATTTTGGACTAAAACTATTATATCCACTCTAAAAATAGCCACTTTATAGTACAAGGTAATAGATAATGAAGTTATTTGAAATTAGATGCCAAAGATTAAAAGTAGTTTATGAATAAAACAAAAAGAGAATGACTTCATTATGAAGGTTTACCAAAAACGTGAAATTTTGTGAAAAGCTTTTGACTGTCACAGTAGAATGATTAGCATTTAATGTCACTGGAATCCTAAGAAGCAAAGAAGCTTGTTGAATAAGAAGTGATGTGATCATTTAATTTAGGTTAATTTTGCCCAATTGTGAACTATGGACTTGAGTGAAATGTAGAGATAAGAATGTTGTAATAGACGACAAAATAATAATAATTTATAAATTATCAAGGGTTCATCAGGGAGTGGGGGGCAGGGAGGGAGAGAGGGGGAAAATAAGCAACTGATACCAAGGGCTCAAGTAGAAAGCAAATGTTTTGAGAATGATGAGGGCACTGGTTAATGAATGTGCTTGACACAATGGATGTATGCATGGATTGTGATAAGAGTTGGAGGAGCACCCAATAAAATGATTTTTAAAAATAAATAAAAATAAATAGCAGAAAAGAAAATGTTGGCTAAGAGATTATAAGACTTGGGCAGACAAGAAGTAATACGTTTTTAAAGTAGAAGCTGAAATTTATTTCAAAGATGAAATTAAAAATCCAAAATTAACTGGTGATCAGTTATGGGAAGGAGAAGTCGTCATACAAAACCACAGATATCAACAATGGTTGACTGAACAACTAGTGCTCCAGGAATGGGTTTGATGAAGAAGAAGATTTGATTAGTGAGCTGTGGAATGATATTTTACCATTTTAGTTTTATGTGATGGAAAGACATTTAAAACCAAAGGTTAAAATAGATCAATAGAGAAAATATCAACTAAAAGTAATAGAACATATCTAATAAGGAAATAGGTAGGATTGCTGATTGCAAAATATAAAAAAAAGATTAGGAATCATAGCATGCTTGTACACAGGGACCAAAAAGAGGCAGAAAAAGTGAGACGTTAAGAGCTAAGCAGCAGAGAAATGGAATGTGTAAATGCCACAGAAGTCCAAATAAATCACCTCCAATAATTGTTGAGAAGCCCTGTACACAGTTAATGGAACTCATTACTAGTATGTAGGTTTTTCGATTTCATTGAGAATTTTGATACTGTGTGATGAACCGTTATTCTCAATAATGACATGTTCTTCCAGGACCAAAATATTAGCAGTTTTGCTATTGTTTTGTTCTAGAAGTTTCATGCACAGCATTGGAATCTGACAGTTTTATTTCAAATTGTTTTCCATTTTAAAAAGCCTAAATAAAGATTCCATCCATGCTATACTTGTGGGAATTCCTGGATCTTTTATAGGAAGTTATTTTAGTCAAATTGAGTTGAGGATCAGATTTCTAGTTGGAGAGAATAACAAAGACAAGCAAATTGAGGATATAGCTATACTGTACCCTCATGCCAATAAAGAAAGAACAATATTGAGTCATTTGGATAGTAGTCATTAAAATATTAATGCTTTAAAATGTTAGATCAGTTCACCACAGGGTAAAGAAATGCCATGTCAAAGACGATTTTCTGTGGACTCAAGTCTCTCTCCCTTTGCAAGTGGAATAAAAAAGCACATCTATTTGGTTCCGGATCCTATACGGCTAGTTGTGTCCATGAGACTGAGTTTTAGCCAAGGGGATAATCACAGCACAATAGACACTGAAAATGGTAAAGTCCTGACTAGTCTGATTCTCTAGAGCAGAAAGTACTACAGATCTAGCTATTTGAGTAAAAATGAAATTCCTTATTTATTTGAGTCATTATATAGATTGGGGTTGTTTTATTATGTAGTTTATGTTACCTTGAAATTATTACATTCCCCTACCTCCTTTTTTATTGTTGTTGTTAGTTGACATTGATATGGCTCCACCTCTTGACATTCCATATGCACATGATTGAATTAATTTCTATGAGCTGTCAAAAGCAGAGGACTACACCTGTCTTTTCAGATGTCTCTGACTGGGTTTGAAACACCTAACTTTCCTTAAGTTTGAGTTTTAAAGACTTGCCCACCTTCCCTTCCTTTCTTCCTTCATTCTTTCTCTACTTCACTATTTCTCTCCTACCTTCTTAACAACCTCCATTCTTTCTCTCTTTTATTATTATTACTATTATTATTATTATTGTATGTGCCTCTTACAAACACATGCTGATTGTTCCATTTTAAAATCAAGAGATGCATATCTAGCCTGTTTTCCTTACAGTCACCTTCATGCTCGATAATTATTGCTAGTTTGCAGAATACATGCACTGCAGTGTTGACACACCTTCTGATTCCTTTTATCTAGAAAGAGGTTTGCCAACAATCTAGTTTCAAACACGCTGGTCATCCTTTAGTATTACTGAATTTATATCTGTAAGATTTTCAAGCTGTGACCAAGATACCCCTGAGTGGGTTCCCGTTTCCTACTTCTCTGTTAGAAACCCAGTGCTTATCCAGTTGCTTCGCTCAGGGAGTGATCTTATAGTCGCTCACTGCCCTAGCTGTTCCATCGTTACTGAGCCGTTCACTCCTTCCCTTCTCTACTCTGTTTCTTCCGCATGTCGTAGGGATGTATAACTCAGAAAAAAGTTAGGCTGCTGTTCTCTAGTTAGGACTCAGCCACAGTGGACGGCATCTGAATCACGAATATAGAAAAAGTCATAAATGAAAGACTATGTCCAGAGAAGGAAAAAAGAAAGAAAGAAGAACAACACAATGTGAGGAGGATGGGTTACCACATAAGAATGAAAACCCACTGAGGTGTGAAAGGAAATCCAGGACCAGGTGGTATTAATTAAAAAATAGAAATGTATCCCTTAAATATCTTTGATTGGAAGAAATGAAGAACAGTTTGAATTAAACTCAGAAAAAATATGAACAGGAAGCACATTTATTGTTCATGTAATCAAGCAAAGCTAAAGAAATTCGTTCTTGAAAATGGGGGTGATCTAGGTATTAGAAATGTCTACACTTTTTTATAAAGAAAGCTATCACTGCTGCACTTACACAAGTCTAACCCTAAAGGTGTAGTGAGTACCTTTGGGATTACTAAACAGAGTTCAGTATTTTGAAGCCACTGGTTACTCTGTGGGAATAAGACAAGGTTTTCAACTTCTTAAGAGTTGCACACATACACACACACACACACACACACACACACCTCCAAACTTATTGTCATCCATTTGATTCCAACCCATAGTGACCCAAGGTAAAACTGCCTCTGTGGGGTTCAGAGACTGCAACTCTACTGAAGTAGAAAGCATCATCTTTCTCCCTTGGAAGACAGCAAGTTGTTTTGAACTACTGACCTTGCAGTTAGCAGCCCAGCACTCCCCCTCCATAAAGAGTCACAGTCTCAGAAATGCATAGGGGCTGTTCTAACCTGCCTCATAAGGTCATTATGAGTCCAAGTTGACTCTATTTTGTTGTGCTATGTTTTGTTTTTTGAAATAGTTTTATTACTGAGATATTTTGTACAAAAGTTATGTTTTCAAAAATTGGATAAGAGCAGAAATGAAGACCCATTAACCACTTGTTTAAATCACTAATAGACATCTTCCTGAAAAATTGTTAAGTGAAGTAAGTTCTATTCTCCTACTTGGATAAATATAATTTTATATTGACAAATATATGTAAAAATGTGTTTTTTTATGTAACTGGAGTCTGGCAAGAAATGAATTATGAATAGGCTGGATTACTTTAAAATACTTTAGATTAATGCTACCATTACTACATATGACATTAAAATTATTAAATTTTCAATCCATATATATTTTTGTCTAGCCTTTCCTTTAGCAAAATTAATCATTATGTAATTAAACCATGCTTTCAACATAATTTGATTTCTCTTGAGAGAAAAGCATATTTTAAAATATAGTGCAACTATCAAAGTACGTAAAATTCAGAGCACATTTTCTTCAAAATTTTAGATTATATGTAAATTTTTAAAAATTAAACTGATATTTTCATAAATTTATATGTGATTTTTTTCAAGGGAATTCAAAATTCTCTTTTAAAATGGAAAGACAAAATGTAAATTATAGTAAATGAATATAAAACATATCTAGACTATTTAAATTAAGTTAAATTTTATTCACTTAAATAACATAATATTAAATAATTTTGTCAAAAATCCTTATAATTTTATAATTCAAATTCCACGAAGTTACCAATATTAAAATTTACTATTACACCGCAAAATGAAAATTAGTAATGGCATTTATGTAATTAAGACTGTTTAAAATTACTAATATTTCTCAATCACAAGTGCTTACACACACACACATACACACACACTCATGCACATACACACAATCATGTTAATTTGTGCATATCTCAAGACCCTAAATTGGAACACTAAGAGAAGCAAGCAAATGACCAATCAGCATTAATGCACTTGGTAATATAGTGTTCACGTGCGGATGCTGTGTCCCTCTCTAGCAGTTGCATTGGCATACCCACATTCCTCTTGGACTGAGTCGCATTCACTTCTTTGTTTCAAGAATTCAGGTTAAGCAATATGGAGAAGAGTGTCATTAAGCCTGTGAATGATTCGTCACAAAAGCGGACACCAGAGGAATAAGTCTGCCTATGCAGGGTTTAGCTCTGTATCCTGAATTATTACAGCCAAACACCAAACTACTGCCACTGAGCTGACTCCAACTCAGAGTGACCTTATAGGGCATAACAGAACTGCTTCCTTGGGTTTCCCAAGAGACAAATCTTTACAGAAGCAGAAAGTTTTATCTTCCACTGAACTGCTGGTGAATTTGAATTGCCGACCTTACAGTAAGCGAAGCAATGCTTACTGAAAGTCAGCCACTGGTATGATGATAGAGATGTCTGTAACTACATTCTCTAATACATGGGGAAAAAATCCCAGGGTAGCAAATTTCATGCCTGAAACTAAAAGTAGTACTGGTTGCAGGCTGTCTGGAACTAAAATTAGGACGCGATAATAATAAATCAAAATAGATATATTTCAAGATAAAATATAAGAAAAATGATTGGCCATTTGATGAAATATGGTTTAAGAAATTCCAACAGCACTTGCCAGCTCTTTGTCAAATTTTAGTGACCTATATGCTGTTGGGATGTGAAAAGCTATGTCACTGGTCTTTCAAACACCAGCAAGGTTGCCTAAATGTTAACAAGTCTCAGCAGAACTTCCGACTATGAAGGAGAAATAGGTTGTCTCCTTCTGAGGAATTATCCACTGAAAAACTTATGAGTAGCACTGGACTTTTGTCACATACTGGAAACCTTACATGTAGCACCAGAATGTTGTCAGAGATCGTGCCAGAAGATGAACGACTCAGGCCAAAAATATGACTGAGGAAATCTGCCTTCTCCAAGTAGAGTCCATACTTGTGACATGGATGAAGCAAAGTCCTCAGGATCCTCATTTGCTGGTGAAGCACAACTCAAAAATGAAAAGAATAGCTGCAAACATATATTCATGATGTGAACTTGGACTATACAATATAGGAATCTAGGACAGTTTGAAGTTGTCAAAAATGAAATGGATCACACAAAGATATCTTGTTAGTGGGCTGAAATGGATTGGTACTGGCCATGTTGAATCAGACAGTCAGATGGTTTAATATGTCAAGAATGACAAAATTCAAGAGGAATGGCTTCCCATTCATCATCAAAAAGGGCATCTCAAGGTTGATTTTGAAGTATAATGACGCCTGTCAGGATGTCTACATTCATTCAAGTAAATCCATTCTAGAGCTGCCAGAATTCAAGCAACTATTATTCAAATTTTCACACCAACCATGAAAGGCGATAATGAAAATAATGAAGAATTTTAACAATGTCTTGAATCTGAAATTCATTACATATCCATCAAGATGCATTGATAATTATTGGAGATTGGAATGCACAAGTTGAAAATGAAGAGAAAGGAACCATAGTGGGAAAATATGACTGTGATGACAGACACGAAGACGGAGATTGCATGATAGAATTTTCCAAGATCCAAAACTTCTTCATCATCAGCGCCCTTTTTCAACAATACAAAGGGTAACTACATATATCAATTTCTGCAGATGGGAGACACAGAAATAAAACTGACTACACCTGTGGGAAGAAACAGAAGAACACTCTATCAGAAGCTAAAATTAGATCTGGGGCCTATTTTAGTTCAGGTTGAAGGTGAAGAACATGAAAATAAGTCCATGAGAGCCAAAATCTGACCTTGAGTACTCACCCACTTAAATTTAGAGAATATCTCAAGAACAGATTTGGTGCATTGAACACTAATGACAGAAGACCTCATGCGCTGTGGGAGGAAATCAATAACTTGATTCAAGAAGAGAGCAAAAGGTCATTAGAAAGATCTAGCGTTAAAACCCATAAAAGGAAGAACACAGTCAGCATATATAAAACTGAAAGAACACAAGAAAAACTGACGCCTCAGGTTGCAACATGGAAAGATTCTATAGGCAATATATCGAATGATGCAAAAAGCATAAAAAGAAGATGGCAAGAATACACAGAGTCACTGTAGCCGAAAGAACTGGTTGACATCCAACTATATCAAGAGAGCGTATATGATCAAAACCCAATGGTGATGAAGGGAGAGGCCCAAGCTGTATTGAAGGAGTTAGCCCAAAACTCTGCTCCAGGTATTGATGGAAGACCAATTGCAATGTTTCAACAAGCTCGTGCAGCACTAGGAGCCCTCACCCCTGCAGGAGAAGGAATTTGGAAGACAGCTACTTGACAAACTGACAAGAAGAGACCCATACTTATACTCATTCCAAATGAAGATGACCCATTATAATGTGCGCATTGTGGGATAATATCATCGATACCACATGCAAGTAAGATGATGCTGAGGACCCTCCCACGATGATGGCAGCAGCACATTGACAAAGAGCTGCCAGACATTCGAAAGGAACTCGCAGCAAGTGATACACAACCCAGTAACAACATTTTGTTTATCTTCATATCCTGGTGTTCAGACCTGTTTCTGGAGAAGTTTGGGGCACTGGTTCAGAAAATGGCGTTGGATAGTACATAAGTTCTAGTTCCTTAGATATGGTTGAATTTATGAAAGTATAGTCTGTTTTTTAAAAGATCTCCTCTGTGGAATCAAGATGCCAAAACCAGATTTCTTCTTTCAAGGGGAAGTGTATTTATTTAAATTACCCACTTTTTTCTTCATAATGACCTATGTTTCACAACTATATTTGTCTCCATCCTTCCTCGAAATGCACACTATTCCCCTCTCAGGCCTTCTGCCTGTTCCACCTCTTTGTGAATTACCACAGCTCTCAGGGGCTGCATTTTATGTCTGGTATCACACAGGGTCAAGAAAGTGGGGCCAGTGACAGTGATCTCCAAAGAACCTCACAGGGTGGACGATTTGAGCAGAATGAATTGAGAGATCTCTTGATGGACTTAAATATTCCTGGGGAGTCTTCTGAAATGCTTGCCTCCAGACATAAAGAAAAGAGTAGAGTCCAGGTGGAACAAGAATTAGATTTCATCAAAGGGAAGCAAAGGATTTACTTTCATTCTTTACCAAAGACAAACAACTTGGTCTTCTCCAATGGCAATGTAAACCTTCTGAAGAAAAGTGGTCCTTCAGAATATAATCCAGATGAGTGGTGTCTTATCATCAACAGGTCAAAATGTAGTTTAAATTGTGTTCTTATAAATAAGGGCAACACGTGTGGTTCTCTTCCAATCAGCCACTCCACCAGGATGAACAAATAATGCAAGGTCATCTCTTTACACTTAGAGAGGATAAAATACCAAGATCATCGGAGTGTGGTTAATGTAGGTTTGGAATTGGTTCATTTTCTTCTTGGTTAACAAAATGGTTATATAAAGTATCCTTGTTTTTTTATGTTTCGGGGCTAGTAGAGACAAGCATGAGTATTAGACAAGAAAAGGTTACTATTCTGTGGGAATAATCGATGAACCTTTGGCAGGAAGAGATAGAATAATACTGATACCACCACATAACAAACTAGGCCTGATGAAATAATTTGTAAAGGGTTTGAATAAAGACACTTCCCAAAATGAATACATATCACGTAAGTTACCTGGATGTGTAAGGTAGGGTTGATTATAAAAACAAATCCAATGACAATCATATATATGTAAGAAAGAGCTTTGTATCAAGAAGTAATCATTTATTGAGAAAATATTCCAGCCCAGTGTAATTCAAGAGCATAAGTCTTAAACTAGTCCACAAATCCCTCTTCAAACTCACACAGCCATATGCAAAAATGCAAAATGTAAGAATATCACAGGCTGGTGGGTGCAAAGTATTGTAAATCCAATGGCAGTGGATAAATCTCCAGGGCTCTGGCAGTCACCAGGATCATCCAGCAGGAAGGTGAAGGCAGAGAGAGGGAGGTTTCCAGGGCCCTCTTTATGAGGCCATGCCAAAAGGAGGCACCATCAGGTTGTGACTTGATTGGCAGGCTAAACTACACCTCTATACTTTTTTATATATCTTCAGTTTGACATGAAATTATGCAGCTACCACATTGGATTAACTGTGTAAATATTGAAGGCGGGAATTTTCAATGATCCACAGAACTGACAACTTAAATATTATCCAGTTTTCATAGTATCAATGAATGAGATCCAATCATGTACCTGGTCTTCATTTGTTTTTGTTGTGGAAAACTTTCTTGACAGCAAGAAGGAAGACAACTACACACAATTAGTAGTGGATATACCCTTTTATTTCAAAAGTCTTGGTTGTAACATGGGTGTTAAAGTCCATTATCTGCACAATCACTTTGATTGCTTTCTAGAGAATCTTGGTGAATCAAGGCAAGGGCAAGATGAAATCTTTCACCAAGACATACAAAACCAAAACCAAAAAAACCCTGGTAGAATCCAGAAATGAAGGAATGTGGGATGCTTATATGTAGACAGCTATTGTTGGTGTCTCGGGCAGGACTGTCCTAGCAGGTCGCACTCACTGAAAGCTTTACAAAGAGTTTTATGTAGCAGAAACCTGTGCTTTTAGTATTAAATAAGTAGATTTTCATGTAGTACACTTTTCTATTAATTTTAATATGCTTCTTTCATGTTTTAAAGATATAAATTTAAACAATATAATATTATATCCTGATTTTTTTAATGGGTGAACAGTGTGAAGGGTGGCCTATGGCATATGTTCTGTATCTCAAATACTATAGCCATTTTTGAAGTCAGTAAGTCAAATATACCCAGAAACATGTGTAACAGTTGAGGTACCAGAATATATGCTGGCCAGTGATATCATTACTGATGTTAGATGGATCTTGGTCAAAAGTAGAAAACACTAGAAAGATGTCTAGTTGTGCTTTATTAACTCTGCAAAGACATTTGACGCTACCTACCATAACACATTATAGGTATCCTTGAGAAGAATGGGAATTACAGAACACTTCATTGTGCTTATAGAGAACCTATAGACGGACCAGAAGACGTTGTGTGAACAGAACAAGGGAATACTGCATGGTTAAAAATCAAGAAAGGTGAGTGTCAAGGTTGTATCCACTCACCATATATATTCAATCTGTATATTGAACAAATAATCAGAGAAGCTGGATTAAAAGAAGAGGAATGTGGCATGAAGATTGATGAAAGGTTTATTAAAAGCCTTGCATATGTAGATGACCATCTTGCTTGCTGAGAGTGAGGAGGACGTTCATTAGCACATGTTAAAGAAGACCAAAGACTGCAGCCATCAAGACCGGAGTCCTCACAACTGAACCATCAGGATAAATGAAGACAGGCTGTCAAGGATTTCATCTTGCTCAGATCCCCCATCATTGATCTGGAAAGCAGTAATCAAGGGATCAACGATGTGTTCATTGCATTGGAAAAATCTGATGCCCAAGACCTCTGTAAAATGCTAAAGAGCAAGAGGCCACTTTGAGGCACAAGAAGTTCCTTTGAGCAAGAGGCATGCCTGACCAAAATCATGGTACTTTCACTTGTATCATGCGCACATGAAAGATGAGGGCTTGAATAACCAAGGCTAATGAAGATGATGTATTTGAATTATGGTGCTGGAGAAAAATATGTAATGGACCACGGACTGCCAAAAGAACAAGCAAGCATATTTTGGAAGGAGTATAGCCAGAACGCTCCTTGGGAAGAAGTCCGGTAAGACTCATTCCCGCATACTTTGGACACATTATCACGAGAGAAGAGTCTCTGGAACAGGACATCACACTTGGTAAATAGTAGAACCAGTGAGAAAGGGGTAATTGAAATAGCAGGCACTGAACAGAAGGTAGGAATCTATAGGACCAGTTTAAGAGTTGATCGATAGTATTAGAAAAAAATATGTCCACCCTCAATACCAGAGCTTGCTAAAAGAGTAATACTGTAGAAATCTATGAAGATTATTGAGACAACTAGAATTTTTCATATAACCAAGGTATTATCCAAATTGAAGCATATTTTGAAATCTTCTTCTCTAAAAGATAGCTATAATTCCAAGATATTAGGACCCAAAACTTTGAAGTGTAATAGAAATAAAGAGAGATGAAAAAATTCAATAACTCTATAAGACAAATAGATAAATAAAACCACATTGGCAATGAACATATCATCTTCAAAATGGGAAGCAAGAATTATAAACCTCTTCAAAAACACTGAGTTTGAAATGATGACAAAATACCTAAATATAGGTGCCTTCAGGCAATTCATATTTTATAATATGAGTGGAAGCTTGAGACTGGATATAGGGGTTTGGGAATAAGCAATAAGCAATCATAATTATATTAAAAATAACTGAATTATTTAAGCTTATATGGATACTATGAACACTTTAACACATAATAAAATATGTTTTTCTCTAAATACACACACACACACATATATATTTAATTCCACAATGGAAACAATCTAGCTGTGTGTTGTGCTCTGTAGATAGACATTTATAATATTAACTGTGCCCCAGAGAGTAGAATAATTACAGGTACATCCAATAATTTTAACTAATTAAAAACACTTTTATTTGTCTCTCTAAAATACCTACTACTGACTGCACAAACGAACTCTAGTAAACTACTGTAATATCACGAGATTAAAGTTTTACATATTTCTACTATCTCTCAAACCCACTGGTTTATGCAGATGATCATACTTTGCCACATAAATGAGCTAACGTAATTGTGTCACTTAAATTATCTTTATGGAACTAGGAGATAAAATTTCAATTCACATTTAATTGGTGAAGCTTAAATTATTACATGTAGTTGTGAGAGGTGGAAACTTTGGCTTTAAAAGTTTATAACAAAAGAATTAAGGGAGCAAAATTAAAGGGAAGTGTCGAATCGAAGAAAAATGTTATTCAAAACATATGTTTGATAAGGATTCGGAGAAAAGAAAGTGTCAGATGTAGTAGTTTAATTCCCACCCTCCCCCTGAACACTACCCACATACTGAAGGGGAGAAAAAAGTGCATCATATTTAAAATGTCACTTAAAAAAAAAAAAAATAAATAAAATGTCACTTAAAATGTTTAAGTTAGAAACTATAGATCAGGGGTCCTCAAACTTTTTAAACAGGGAGCCAGTTCGCTGTCCCTCAGACCGTTGGAGGGCCGGACTATAGTTTGAAAAAGAGAAAAACTGTGAACAAATTACTATGCACACTGCATTTTTTTTAAAGGGTGGAGACAGACCCAGTCATGGACACGGCGGCCTGCTGGGTCTCCTTGCTTTATTAGATGCCAGCCGATCAGTTCAGAAA